>NC_042975.1:1423280-1478280 GCF_901001165.1 Salmo trutta | reverse complement strand
CCACGCTCAAGGTCCTAAACGACATCGTAACCGCCATCGATAAGAAACATTACTGTGCTGCCGTATTCATTGACCTGGCCAAAGCTTTTGACTCTGTTAATCACCACATCCTCATCGGCAGACTTAGTAGCCTTGGTTTCTCAAACGATTGCGTCGCCTGGTTCACCAACTACTTCTCTGACAGAGTTCAGTGTGTCAAATCGGAGGGCCTACTGTCTGAACCTCTGGCAGTCTCTATGGGGGTACCACAGGGTTCAATTCTTGGGCCGACTCTTTTCTCTGTATACATAAATGATGTCGCTCTTGCTGCTGGTGAATCTCTGATCCACCTCTACGCAGACGACACCATTCTGTAAGCTTCTGGCCCTTCTTTGGACACTGTGTTAACAACCCTCCAGACGAGCTTCAATGCCATTCAACTCTCCTTCCGTGGTCTCCAACTGCTCCTAAACACAAGTAAAACTAAATGCATGCTCTTCAACCGATCGCTGCCTGCACCTGCCCGCCCATCCAGCATAACTTCTCTGGACGGTTCTAACTTAGAATTTGTGGACAACTACAAATACCTAGGTGTCTGGTTAGACTGTAAACTCTCCTTCCAGACTCACATCAATCATCTCCAATCCAAAGTGAAATCTAGAATTGGCTTCCTATTTCGCAACAAAGCATCCTTCACTCATGCTGCCAAACATACCCTCGTAAAACTGACCATCCTACCAATCCTCGACTTCGGCGATGTCATTTACAAAATAGCCTCCAATACCCTACTCAACAAGCTGGAAGCAGTCTATCACAGTGCCATCCGTTTTGTCACCAAAGCCCCATATACAACCCACCACTGCGACCTGTATGCTCTCGTTGGCTGGCCTTCACTTCATATTCGTCGCCAAACACATTGGCTCCAGGTCATCTACAAGACCCTGCTAGGTAAAGTCCCCCCTTATCTCCGCTCACTGGTCACCATAGCAGCACCCACCTGTAGCACGCGCTCCAGCAGGTATATCTCTCTGGTCACCCCTAAAGCCAACTCCTCCTTTGGTCGTCTCTCCTTCCAGTTCTCAGCTGCCAATGACTGGAACGAACTACAAAAATCTCTAAAACTGGAAACACTTATCTCCCTCACTAGCTTTAAGCACCAGCTGTCAGAGCAGCTCACAGATCTCTGCACCTGTACATAGCCCATCTTTAATTGAGCCCAAACTACTACCTTTTCCCCTACTGTATTTATTTATTTTATTTATTTTGCTCCTTTGCACCATATTATTTATATTTTAACTTTTAACTTTCTTCAAACTACAAATCTACCTTTCCAGTGTTTTTCTTGCCATACTTTATTTACTCTGCCACCATGGCATTTTTTTGCCTTTACCTCCATTATCTCACATCATTTGCTCACATTGTATATAGTCTTATTTTTTTTTCTAGTGCATCATTGATTGTATGTTGTTTTACTCCATGTGTAACTCTGTGTTTTTGTATGTTGTCGAACTGCTTTGCTTTATCTTGGCCAGGTCGCAATTGTAAATGAGAACTTGTTCTCAACTTGCCTACCTGGTTAAATAAAGGTGAAATAAAATTAAAAAAAAAAAATCAACAACACTCTACCCTAGATTACATACAGCTGTCAACACTCTACCCTAGATTATATCAACTATCAACACCACTCTACCATAGATTACATACAGCTGTCAACACTCTACCCTAGATTACATCAGCTATCAACAACACTCTACCCTAGATTACATACAGCTATCAACACCACTCTACCCTAGATTACATCAGCTATCAACACCACTCTACCATAGATTACATCAGCTATCAACACCACTCTACCCTAGATTACATCAGCTATCAACACCACTCTACCATAGATTACATACAGCTATCAACAACACTCTACCCTAGATTACATCAGCTGTCAACAACACTCTACCCTAGATTACATCAGTTATCAACAACACTCTACCCTAGATTACATCAGCTATCAACAACACTCTACCCTAGATTACATCAGCTATCAACAACACTCTACCCTAGATTACATACAGCTATCAACAACACTCTACCCTAGATTACATCAGCTATCAACAACACTCTACCCTAGATTACATCAGCTATCAACAACACTCTACCCTAGATTACATACAGCTGTCAACACTCTACCCTAGATTACATACAGCTGTCAACAACACTCTACCCTAGATTACATACAGCTATCAACAACACTCTACTCTAGATTACATCAGCTATCAACAACACTCTACCCTAGATTACATCAGCTATCAACAACACTCTACCCTAGATTACATCAGCTATCAACAGTCTACCCTAGATTACATCAGCTATCAACAACACTCTACCCTAGATTACATCAGCTATCAACACCACTCTACCCTAGATTACATACAGCTATCAACAACACTCTACCCTAGATTACATACAGCTGTCAACACTCTACCCTAGATTACATCAGCTCTCAACAACACTCTACCCTAGATTACATACAGCTGTCAACACTCTACCCTAGATTACATACAGCTGTCAACAACACTCTACCCTAGATTACATACAGCTATCAACAACACTCTACCCTAGATTACATCAGCTCTCAAAAACACTCTACCCTAGACATGGGGTGGTGTTCAATCTTGGTTTCATCAGACCAGAGAATCTTGTTTCTCATGGTCTGAGAGTCCTTTAAGTGCCACTTGTGATATTCTCCATAATCCTGGACATCTCGGTGTACAACGCATTTGACATCTGGATGGCGTTGAACCCAAATTGGAAGGGGGGAAGCTCCAGAGTTGACAGCACTTTTTCGAGAAACTGGGCAAGGCATTGGCATTGGTAAGACACCCCCCTCCAGGTGTCGCCCATCTTTCCCATTATCCTCAGTGTATTTATGCCTGCGTTCTCTGTTTGTCTGTTGCCATGTTCGTTTTTTCTGTTAAACCTACCAGTGGTTTTCCCCTTGCGCCTGTCTTTTTCTATACTTCCTGTTTTCTAGTTTTCCCGGTTTTGATTATTCTGCCTGAGCCTGCCTGCCATTTCTGTACCATGTCACACCACCCTGGATTACTGACCTCTGCCTGACCTGTCGTTTTGCCTGCCCCCCTGTTCTAGTAATAAACTTTTGTTACCTTCGACGCTGTATGCATCTGGGTCTTCCCGAAAACGTGATAGTTCTACCACTTTGTCGACATTACAGTGGTGAACAGCTTTATCCTGCACAAGAAACGGCACTGGAAGCCCCTGAAACAACAGTTGTACGGAGAGGTCCTCTGCATGCAGCTGGCTGACTGTGATGTGGAGGAGATGGAAGAGGTGTGTGAATTGTTCTGTTACTTACTGATGATAATGAATTGCCCCTTAGTGATCATTAAAGTATTAATCTATCTCTCTATCCATCTGTTTCGGAGGAAGAGGATGCTTCGTTGGCTGCCGTGGCTGAAGAGGTGGACTGCAACCCCGTTACAATCGTGGACGCCTTACCAAGCGCTGCGTATTTCAAGTCCACCAAGGACAGGCTGCGTTGTCATCTGTGTGCAAAGGAGAAGCTTGAAAACAAGACCCCCTTGGAAATGTGAGTCTTGCAACGTGCCACTCTGTCTTACAGTAGACAGGAACAGTTACAGGGCATGGCACGAGAGGAGAAGAGATTTGATTCCCACAGGGGACCAGTACGGAGAAAAAAAATGTATGAAATGTATGCATTCGCTACTGTAAGTTGCTCTGAATAAGAGCATCTGCTAAATGACTAAAATGTAAATGAAACACAGACATAAACACACACCTCCTCTTCCTTTCCCCTACACACGTATAACCAGTTCTGTTCTCATTATCAGATTTGTTGTAAATAGTTTATGGTTCACTTTGTTAATTTTCAAATATCAGTTTAACTTTTTTCTCCGACCTGCCGCCCCAGTTTGTGTCGGGGGCTAGGGTCAGTCTGTTAAATCTGGAGTATTTCTCCTATAACAGTCAATAAAAGGTAAAACATTGAATGGCATTTTTTCTTCTTTTTTTTCTTGTTGAATATGTTTATAGGCTTATAGGTCTGCATAGGTATAAATGACTTAATAGGCCATATTGGTATAAATCGTTGGATGGGGCCACAGTGTCTCCCTACCCCTCATCTCAGCCTCCAGTATTTATGCTGCAATAGCTTATTTAAAATATATATATATTTAACCTTTATTTAACTAGGCAAGTCAGTTAGGAACAAATTCTTATTTTCAATGACAGCCTAGGAACAGGGGGTTAACTGCCTTGTTCAGGGGCAGAACAACAGATTTTTACCTTGTCAGCTCGGGGAGTCGATCTAGCAACCTTCCGGATACTGGCCCATCGCTCTTACCACTAGGATACCTGCCGCCCCAGTTTGTGTCGTGAGGCTAGGGTCAGTCTGTTAAATCTGGAGTATTTCTCCTATCATGTCCTGTGTAAATTAACCCTCCTGTTGTGTTCGTTTCATGTTAATTTATTCTGTGTTCCCGGTCCAAAATGACCGCCCCATTATAGCTGATTATAAATCCATAATAATACATATATTATCACCTAATGTTGTGTTAGATCTTTTTATCAACTTAAGTTCTTGTGATCATTACAAGTTTTGAACTCCTATTTATAGGCCTCATTGATCTGAGCTCATACAACTTGTTTTTTGAGTGATAAAAGCATAATGTATGGATTATTTTGACTATAACAAATACTCAGTGTGCGAGCAAGGAGGCCTACAAACCTGACTCAGTTACGCCAGCTCTGTCAGGAGGAATGGGCCAAAATTCACCCAACTTATTGTGGGAAGCTTGTGGAAGGCTACCCGAAACATTTGACCCAAGTCAAACAATTTAAAGGCAATGCTACCAAATACTAATTGAGTGTATGTAAACTTCTGACCCACTGGGAATGTGATGAAAGGAATAAAAGCTGAAATAAATCATTTTCTCTACTATTATTCTGACATTTCACATTCTTAAAATAAAGTGGTGATCCTAACTGACCTAAAACAGGGATTTTTTTATAGGATTAAATGTCAGGAAATATGAAGAACTGAGTTTAAATGTATTTGCCTAAGGTGTATGTAAACTTCATGTAGACGTCAACTGTATATCTCAGCAAAAAAAGAAACGGCGGTTTGCCCTAGAATTTATTAGATCATATTGATTTATTAGACCATATTGGTATAAATTATTTTATTAGACCATATTGGTATAATTGATTTGTTAGACCATGTTAGTTTAAACCATATTGGTATAAGTGATTAATTAGATCATATTGATATGAATTATTTATTAAACCGTATCAGCATCAGTTTATTAATTATTGTTTAATTTTTTTTATTGACATTTTATTTAACTAGGCAAGTCAGTTAAGAACAAATTCTTACTTATAATGACAGCCTACCAAAAGGCAAAGACCTCCTGTGGGGATGGGGGCTGGGATTAAAAATAAAAATAAATAAAATAAATGTCACGTTCGTCGTTCAAGGAAGACCAAGGCGCAGCGTGTGTATCGTTCCACATTTTATTTAAACTGTGAAACTATGCAAGACATACAAATAAACTACTAGACAAAATATCAAACTGTGACGAAGAGGTGCAACATACACTACCTCAAAATAAAATCTCCCACAAACCCAGGTGGGAAAAACACCTACTTAAATAGGATCCCCAATTAGAGACAATGATGACCAGCTTCCTCTAATTGGAGATCATCCCCCCCCAAAAAAACATAGAAAAACAGAAACTAGAACCACACAACATAGAAAATATAAACTAGACAAAACCCCCTGTCACGCCCTTACCTACTCTACCATAGAAAATAAAAGCTTTCTATGGTCAGGACGTGACAATAAAAATATAGGACAAAACACAGATTACGAGTGCAGAGACAACATGACATTACATAAAGAGAGACAGATGACAAAATAGCATGATAGCAACACATCATAATACAGCATGGTAGCAATACCAACGTGGCATTTATTAGACTATATTGGTATAAATTATTTATTAAACCACATGGGTATACATCATTTATTCAACCATTTTGCTATAAATGATTTATTATACCATTTTGAGTTATTAGACTATATTGGTATAAATGATTTATTAGACCATATGGGTATAAATGATTTATTAGACCATATAGGTATAAATGATTTATTGGACAATATTGGTATATTTGGTATAAATGGTTTATTAGAAAATCAAATAAGAATTTATAAGACCATATTGGTTTGTTAGACCATATATATATATATATATATATACATATATATTTATATATATATTTTTTATTTTTTGTCATTTAGCCAGATCGACTTACAGTAGAGTGCATACATTTTTGTTACATTTTTAAATACTGGTATAAATATTGGTTTAAATGATTTATTTGATCTTGTTGGCAGAAATGACTTGTTAAACTGATTGATGGTGTAGCAGTGGGATGTTTTGATTGTCTTGTCCCGTCCCTTTTATAGATATATAGTTTCTTTGTATATATTTTTAATCTCGTTTTTCCATCTAAGGACTGAACATACTCTCCTGCAACCCGCCTCACCCAATGTGGTACGGATCTGCTATTTTTACACTTTAGAACCGGAACCCCCTTCAAGCTCGCCAACTAACTAGCTACTAGCTAGTAGTCAGTTAGCCACTGCTAGTTAGCCATCACTGTTAACTGGGACATCTGCCAGCTTCAGCCCGGTCAACTCCTGCCAGCCTGCACAGCGCAATATCAACCCAAAGCATATCGGACTGCTTTTCTCCACCATATCTCCGGATTCCTACCGCAAGCTCTGAACCTTTACACCGGATCATCGCAGTTAGCGAGCTGCTATCCGAGAGTCTACTCCTGGCTAACATCTCTGTCCCGAAGCAAGCACCAGTTAGCCTGGAGCTAGCCTCGAATCTAGGCCCATCTCCCGGCTAGCCGAATAGATCTGTCAAGAATTCCTGGGCTTCAATTACCTCTTTTGCCAATTGGCCTGGACCCTTTTCTGTCGACACGGAGCCCCGCCAATCCATCACAACTGGTCTGCCGACGTAACTGTCCGAGGGGGTTTCAACACGCTCCCCCGTTGCGATGTCCCCTGAGGCCCATCTGCTAGCCTGCTGCTAGCCCCAGCCTGCTAGCTGTCTGAATCTCCATGCCTCCAGCTCACCTAGCTACTCACTGGACCCTATGATTACTCGGCTACACATGCCTCTCCTTAATGTCAATATGCCTTGTCTATTGTTGTTTTGGTTAGTAATTTTTGTCTTACTTCACTGTAGAGCCTCCAGCCCTGCTCAAAATGCCTTAGCTAGCTCTGTTGTTCCACCCCCCACACATGCGGTGACATCACCTGGCTTAACTGGTGCCACCAGAGATGAAACCTCTCATCATCACTCGATGCCTAGGCTTACCTCCACTGTACTCACATCCTACCATACGATTGTCTGGACATTATGCCTTGAATCTATCCTTCCGTGCCCAGAAACCTGCCCCTTTACTCTCTGTTCCGAACGCACTAGACAACCAGTTCTTATAGCCGTACCCTTATCCTACTCTTCCTCTGTTCCTCTGGTGATGTAGAGGTTAACCCAGGCCAAGCAGCCCCCAGCATCATTCCCATTCCCCAGGCGCTATCATTTGTTGACTTCTGTAAGTGTAAAAGCATTTGTTTTATGCATGTTAACATTAGAATCCTCCTCCCTAAGTTTGTTTTATTCACTGCTTTAGCACACTCTGCCAACCCGGATGTCCTAGCCGTGTCTGAATCCTGGCTTAGAAGCCCACCAAAACCCCTGAAATTTCCATCCCTAACTATAACATTTTCCGACAAGATAGAACTGCCAAAGGTTGCAGAGTTGCAATCTACTGCAGAGCTAGCCTGCAAAGTTGCGAAATAGTGAAATAAAATAAAAAAAATAAAAAATCATACCATTAGACCTTGTTGGAATAAATGATTTATTAGACCTTATTGGGATTCATTATTTATTTGACCATATTGTGATTAGATTGACCAGAGTCAATTTATTTAACATATTTAAAATATTTCCATGTGTCAGTTTAAGCTAAAGATATCTATGTCGGCATTCCACACCTGCTGTGGAAGGTGGCCGAGTTACAGCGATGTTTGTCAAACCATGAGACATCCCGAAAAATTGGTCTTCTCACTCATTTTTCTGTAGCAACCAAACGGTTGGGCAAGATGAGACTCTCATGAACAATATGGTGTTCTCCGTTTTGCCCACACGAGCCCCACCGGCCTCATCAGAAGTCAGTTATGCTGATGTGCCAACTTATGTCTGTAGCGTCTGGTCAACTGTAAGTGCTGTTATTGTGAATTGGAAATGTCTAGGAGCAACAACGGCTCAGCCGCGAAGTGGTAGGCCACACAAGCTCACAGAATGGGACCGCCGAATGCAGAAGCGCATAGCTAGTAAAAATCGTCTGTCCTTGGTTGCAACACTCACTACCAAGTTCCAAACTGCCTCTGGAAGCAATGTCAGCACAAGAACTGTTCGTCGGGAGCTTCATGAAATGGGTTTCCATGGCAAAGCAGCCACACACAAGCCTCAGATCACCATGTGCAATGACTATCGTCGGCTGGAGTGGTGTAAAGCTCGCCGCCATTGGACTCTAAGAGCAGTAGAAACGCATTCTCTGGAGTGATGAATCACGCTTAACCATCTGGCAGTCTGATGGACGAATCTGGGTTTGGCGGTTGCCAGGAGAACGTCACCTATCTGAATGCATAGTGCCAACTGTAAAGTTTGGTGGAGGAATAATGGTCTGGGGATGTTTTTCATGGTTCGGGCTAGACCCGTTTTTCATGGTTTGGGCTAGGCCCCTTAGTTCCAGTGAAGGGAAATCTTAACGCTACAGCATACAATGACATTCTAGACTATTCTGTGCTTCCATCTTTGTGGCAACAGTTTGGGGTTCCTGTTTCAGCATGAAAATGCTCCTGTGCACAAAGTGAGGTCCTTACAGAAATGGTTTGTCTAGATCGGTGTGGAAGAACCTTGTTGCTCCCATGCTGTGTTGTCCTGTTTTGCTGCCATGTTGTGTTGCTGTCTTAGGTTCCTCGTTATGTAGTGTCGTTCTTGTCGTGATGTGTGTTTTGTCCCATATATATACATTTTTTTTTCCCAGCCCCCGTCCCCACAGGACGCCTTTTGCCTTTTGGTAGATTGTCATTGTAAATAAGAATTTGTTCTTAACTCACTTGCCTAGTTAAATAAAGGTTAAATACATATTTTTATTTTATTTTAAAAACTTGACTGGCCTGCACAGAACCCTGACCTCAACTCCATCGAACACATTTGGGATGAATTGGAACACCGACTGCGAGCCAGGCCTAATCGCCCAACATCAGCGCCCGATCTCACTAACGTTCTTGTGGCTGAATGGAAGCAAGTCCCCACAGCAATGTCCCAACATCTAGTGGAAAGCCTTCCCAGAAGAGTGGAGGCTGTTATAGCAGCAATGTTCCAACATCTAGTGGAAAACCTTCCCAGAAGAGTGGAGGCTGTTACACCATATTAATGCCCATGATTTTGGAAGTAGATTTTAGACGGGCAGTTGTTCACATACTTTTGGTCATGTAGTGTATGTGTCCAAAACAAAAACAAAACATTGAGCTTTCTAGATATATTAGAGGTACGTCTAAGCATGTTCCTTATTATACATATTTTGACTGCCTTTTTTTGCCATTTCTAAATGTGTTTGTTATTCAGTATGTTCCTATGGACTATAGTAGTAAAGACCAAATTGAATATTTGTATCAAATAATGTTTAAATATATATATATATATTCTACCTAAAGGGGTCCTAACATTCCAAATCAAATAGCTAAATGATCCTTGGTATGATTAATCCTTAAACAATTCCATATGTTAACTTATCCTCCACAACAGATTGTCAGACAGGGCACTTCCTGTATGGAATCTTCTCAGGTTTTGGCCTGCCATATGAGTTCTGTTATACTCACAGACACCATTCAAACAGTTTTTTTTATCCGGCCGTGCAAATACTGCCCCCTAGCCCCAACAGGTTTTAAACAATTCCATATGTTAACTTCGCCTCCACAACAGTTTAGATTTTTTTTAAAGGGACGGCTTAAAGTAAATGTACTGAACACTTTAATAACTGACTATTCGACAACAAAATATGTTAGCCAGCAAGTGGCAAGTAGGAGGGTTTTCAACAGTTGAATTACACCTATTCAGCCTGTGCAAAAAGGACCACGCCTGCAAAGCTTGTTTCACTCCTGGTGCATAAGGTAAATCTGAATACCAACTGTGTCACGTCCTGACCAGCAGAGGGAGTAATTGTATTAGTTTTGGTCAGGACGTGGCAGAGTGTTTGTGTTTTGTATGTATTTCTACATTCTGTCTAGTTTAGTTTTTCTATGTTTAGGATTGGGTGTTGGACTCTCAATTGGAGGCAGGTGTTTCTAGTTGCCTCTGATTGATAGTCCTATATATAGGTGTGTGTTTGGTTTGGTATTTTGTGGGTAGTTGCATTTCGCACTGCTGTTGTAAGTAGAGCCTGTGAAACTGTCGGTATGTCGTTCTTTGTTTTTCCTCATGTTCACATTTATTTAATAAATATATATGTTCAACATGCAACCCGCTGCGCCTTGGTCCTCTCTACATAACGACAGCTGTTACAAACTGCTATGAAGTGAGTAGGAAAAGCATTTCCTAAGTCTGAATCGCTCTTCTTTCTGGATTGCTCTCAGCTGTGAACAATGTCGCTTGTTTAGCAAAGCTTTTTTCTGTAAACCTGTCCAGATGCCGTGAGGTTGTATCCGTGCGTAAAAGTTGCATAACTTGCTAAAACCGCATTTCAGAATTATTCTGTAGTTGAGGAGTCTGTGTCGACTCATGCCGCCTGCCTGCTTTTGCCTGCCGTGCACTTTCCCACATGAAGAGACCATTCTGATTGAGCTACATTGCAACGCTGTAGGGTACTGTATGCAGGGAGCGTGGCAAGGGTGGGTCTCCTTCTGTCAAATGTCAACAGGCTTTTACACAACAGCGCAACAGTAGAACCAGAACATACCATGCATGTGGAAAGTTTTGTGGCAACATAATTTATTGTGCTCAGAAAATGCCTTGACTATTTCCTTATGTATAACAGTGACAAACAGGCGCCCGTACCATAGGACACGTGCTGAAAGGGATACATTAAACTAAAACACTTTGACTTAATTTTATTCCATATTTTTATGAGGTCTTTAATGAGGCTGTATTCATCCCTATGAGGTCTTTAATGAGGCTGTATTCATCCCTTTAATGAGGCTATATTCATCCCTACGAGGTCTTTAATGAGGCTGTATTCATCCCTACGAGGTCTTTAATGAGGCTTTAGACAGTTAATTGACCATATTATTAGATATAATCTTTTTGGAGTTTGGTGCCGATCTGAAAGGTCAGTTTATCGGTTTCCTTATTAAGAGTAAAACAAGAAACAGGACTGTAGAAACAGAAACATGCAGTCAGTGTGTGTGTGTGTCAATATCGGGTGTATGAGAGGCGAAGTCAGGTGCAGGAGAGAAGCGAAATGTAACCAAACCCACTTTATAATAGTTACAAAATATGAGAGCGCTACATAAATCAAAATGTGGTCCAAACCATGGAACATAAGTAAAGCCCGTAAATCAAACACCATGAAACAATTAAACACAAAACATGATGGGAAACAGAGGGTTAAATACAAGTAGATTAACTGGGGAAATGAAAACCAGGTGTGTATGGAAACAAGACAAGACCAATGGACAATAGAAAAATTGAGCGGCGATGGCTAGAAAGCCGCTGACGTCGACCGCCGAACGCCACCCGCCGCCCGCCGAACGCCGCCCGAACAAGGAGAGGAGCCGGTGTGTGACCGTTGGAAACCATATTTATAAATACCCAACTCTCTATATAACATGTCTTCTAGGAAACGTACAATGTTAGAAATCACACGACTTCTGGAGAGTTAGACAGTATGTAATCTAGGGTAGAGTGTTGTTGATAGCTGATGTAATCTAGAGTAGAGTGTTGTTGATAGCTGATGTAATCTAGAGTAGAGTGTTGTTGATAGCTGATGTAATCTAGGGTAGAGTGGTGTTGATAGCTGATGTAATCTAGAGTAGAGTGTTGTTGATAGCTGATGTAATCTAGGGTAGAGTGTTGTTGACAGCTGTATGTAATCTAGGGTAGAGTGTTGTTGACAGCTGTATGTAATCTAGGGTAGAGTGTTGACAGCTGTATGTAATCTAGGGTAGAGTGGTGTTGATAGCTGATGTAATCTAGGGTAGAGTGTTGTTGATAGCTGATGTAATCTAGGGTAGAGTGTTGTTGATAGCTGATGTAATCTAGGGTAGAGTGTTGTTGATAGCTGATGTAATCTAGGGTAGAGTGGTGTTGATAGCTGTATGTAATCTAGGGTAGAGTGTTGTTGATAGCTGATGTAATCTAGGGTAGAGTGTTGACAGCTGTATGTAATCTAGGGTAGAGTGTTGTTGATAGCTGATGTAATCTAGGGTAGAGTGTTGATAGCTGTATGTAATCTAGGGTAGAGTGGTGTTGATAGCTGATGTAATCTAGGGTAGAGTGGTGTTGATAGCTGATGTAATCTAGGGTAGAGTGGTGTTGATAGCTGATGTAATCTAGGGTAGAGTGGTGTTGATAGTTGATGTAATCTAGGGTAGAGTGGTGTTGATAGCTGATGTAATCTAGGGTAGAGTGGTGTTGATAGCTGTATGTAATCTAGGGTAGAGTGGTGTTGATAGCTGATGTAATCTAGGGTAGAGTGGTGTTGATAGCTGATGTAATCTAGGGTAGAGTGGTGTTGATAGTTGATGTAATCTAGGGTAGAGTGGTGTTGATAGGAATCCATCAGGTCCTATCCCACTGCTGTCTTTCTCCAGGCTGTACATCAGGATTTTGTAATGACCTGAGGGTGCTGCTACCACTCTCACACCGAGCAATATGATTGGACGACAGCAGACCAGCCCCCTTTTCTAGGTTGGGGCTCACACACACTAGAGAGACACACACACACACACACACACACACACACACACACACACACACACACAGAGAGAGAGAGAGAAACACACACACACACACGCAGAGAGAGAGAGAGAGAGAGACACAAACACACACACACACACAGAGACACATACACAAACCGTTATGAGTGGTGTTGGGTGATGAACCTGGGATGGCCTGCCCTGATCCTCTGTTACTAGGCTCTGACTCACACACCCAGCCATCTGATTGGACCACACAGGACCAGCCCCCTCTTAGACCACAACGTGCTTTGGGTTGGGGGGTGGAGGGTGAGCTGGAGGGTTCTGTGGAGGCCTGTGGGAGAATTCAGACCCCTTACTTAATCTCATTCCTCTGCCGTCTCTCCTCCCCCTTTCTCTCCTCCCCCTTCTCTCCTCCCCCTTCTCTCCTCCCCCTTCTCTCTTCCTCCCGTCTTATCCAGTTTCTCTTCACATCTGCACTTTAACCCTTCTCCCATCTGCTGTACACTTTAACCCTTCTCCCATCTGCTGTACACTTTAACCCTTCTCCCATCTGCTGTACACTTTAACCCTTCTCCCATCTGCTGTGCACTTTAACCCTTCTCCCATCTGCTGTACACTTTAACCCTTCTCCCATCTGCTGTACACTTTAACCCTTCTCCCATCTGCTGTACACTTTAACCCTTCTCCCATCTGCTGTGCACTTTAACCCTTCTCCCATCTGCTGTGCACTTTAACCCTTCTCCCATCTGCTGTACACTTTAACCCTTCTCCCATCTGCTGTACACTTTAACCCTTTTAACCCTTCTCCCATCTGCTGTGCACTTTAACCCTTCTCCCATCTGCTGTACACTTTAACCCTTCTCCCATCTGCTGTACACTTTAACCCTTCTCCCATCTGCTGTACACTTTAACCCTTCTCCCATCTGCTGTACACTTTAACCCTTCTCCCTATCCCTCCCTCCACCCCCCCCCTCTATCCCCTTCCCCACCTCCCGCTCTCTCCCTCCTCGTTCTCTCTCTCTCTCCTCCCGCTCTCTTTATATCTCTCTATCATTCTCTTTAAATTCAATTTAAGGGGCTTTATTGGCATGGGAAACATATGTTAACATTGTGAAATAAACAATACAAATGAATAGTAAACATTACACTCACAGAAGTTCCAAAAGAATAAAGACATTACAAATGTCATATTCTCTCTCTCTCTCTCTATATATATATATATATATAAATAATTCACCCTCTCCTCCCCCTCTCCCCTCCTCCCCTCCCCCCCTCCCCATCTCTCTGGGCTGTAGTATATCACTAAGTGTTCTACTTTACCCAAACCGGTGGCAGGTCTCCAGATTCCTGCTTGAACATGTGCCTCTGCCTGTCTCACTGGCCGATACAGACAGACCCTTCAACACAGGAACTAATGCCCAAGGCAACAGCTACTCTTCCTGGGGTCCAGCAAAATTAAATCAGTTATACAATTTTATACAAGCATTACAATACACTCACATATTTCATAACTTACTGTGTGCCCTCAGGCCCCTACTCCACCACTACCACATATCTACAGTACTAAATCCATGTGTATGAATGTGTATATGTCACGTCCTGACCCTAGTAAGATGTCATTTTCTATAGTAGAGTAGGTCAGGGCGTGACAGGTGGTGTTTTGGGTTTTCTATGTTTTCTATTTCTATGTTTGAGTTCTGGTTTTTCTGTTTCTATGTTGGGGTTATTTGGGTTGATCTCCACTTGGAGGCAGCAGATCCTCGTTGCCTCTGATTGGAGATATTTTGTGGGGGGTTTTTCTTCCTGTGTTTGTGATTATCTTTTGAGTAGTGTGTTTTCCTCTCTGCGTCACGGTTTGTTGTTTTTTGTGTTTCAAAATAAATATGTGGAACTACGAACACGCTGCATTTTGGTCCGATCCTTTGAACAGTCGTGACAGAATCACCCACCACCAAAAGACCAAGCAGCGTGGGCCGATGGACTGGACATGGGAGGACATCCTGGATGGAAAAGGATCCTGGATGTGGGAGAAGATCCAGGACGGAAGGGATCGCCTCCCATGGGAACAGGTGGAAGCAGCGAGGGAGGTACAGCGACGAGATCAACAGGCAAGGCAACAACGGAGGCCCGAGAGGCAGCGGCAAAAAACAATTTGGGGGGGGGCACACGGGTAGATTGGCGAAGGCGGTTTTAAGACCTGAGCCAACTCCCCGTGCTTACCGTGGGGAGCGAGTGACCGAGCAAGCACGTGTTATGCGGCCCGGTGAGCTCGGTGCAAGCTCCTCACCGTTGCCGTGCTAGAGTTGGCCGTCAGGCAGGAAGAAGTGTGCCAGCTCAGCGTATCTGGTCTCCAGTGCGTCTCTTCGGCCCAGGTTATCCTGCGCCTGTTCTACGCACGGAACCCCTCGTTCACCAGCACAGCCCAGTTCATCCTGTGCCAGCGCTCCGCCCTTGCTGGGCTCAAATAACCAGCCAGCCAGGACGGGGTGTGCCAGCCCTAAGCTCCAGACCTCCAGTGCGCCTCCATAGCCCAGTACGTCCTGTGCCTCCTTCCCGCACTCGCCCTGAGGTGCGTGTTACCAGTCTGGCGCCACCTAGGTCAGCCCCACGCATCAGGTCTCCAGTGCGCATCCCCAGTCCGGAGCCTCCAGCGACGCTCCCCAGTCCGGAGCCTCCAGCGACGCTCCCCAGTCCGGAGCCTCCAGCGACGCTCCCCAGTCCGGAGCCTCCAGCGACGCTCCCCAGTCCGGAGCCTCCAGCGACGCTCCCCAGTCCGGAGTCTTCAGTGGCGGCCTGCAGCCCGGAGCGTCCGGTAATGATCTACAGTCCGATTCCTCTGATAACGATCCACGGTCCGGTGTTACAGAAGCGGAGGGATCTGCAGGCAGAACGGGGGTTACGCCCTGAACCGGAGCCACCTCCGCTGCTGGAGGATCGGAGGGATAGTAAGGTTCTGGGTTTAGCACTAGAGCCGCCATAGACATTTTGTCACCCTCCCTACCCTCCCTTTGTGTTTTGGGGTTTTGTTGTTTTTTTGTTTGATTTCGGAGTCTGCACCTTTGGGGGGAGGGGGGGTACTGTCATGTCCTGACCTAAGTAAGATGCAATTTTCTATAGTAGAGTAGGTCAGGGCGTGACAGGTGGTGTTTTGGGTTTTCTATGTTTTCTATTTCTATGTTTGAGTTATGGTTTTTCTGTTTCTATGTTGGGGTTATTTGGGTTGATCTCCAATTGGAGGCAGCTGTTCCTCGTTGCCTTTGATTGGAGATCGTATTTAAGTGGGGGTTTTTCTTCCTGTATTTGTGGGTGATTATCTTTTGAGTAGTGTGTTTTCCTCTCTGCGTCACGGTTTGTTGTTTTTTGTGTTTCAAGTATTTAGTGTATTGCATTTAGTTTCACGGAATAAATAAATATGTGGGAGAGAAATGTGTGTGTGTATTTAGAGATACTGGGAGGAGCCTTCAAGGTTCTCCTAATCTATGGGGAAAGGAACAGGCAGTGCTGGAACAGTGGTGGGAGGTCAAGGAAGAGATAGTGTTCACCTACTGTCTGTGAGTATGTGTGTGCATAGGTTATCCACTGTTGGTGTGGAGGTGTGTGCATAAGCGGAGAGGGAGGATAAAATGAACATCTTTGTTATTTGGACCTCAGAACGTTCTCTGAATAAAGCCGTATGAACTTTTTGCAGAAAGCTGAGTCCTTGCCTAATTATTAACCCAGTGTCTTACAAACCCTGGGGATTAGTCAAGGCGTATTGATTGTTAATTATTGTTATTAGGATAAAAAATTCCTTTGACAATTGGTCCTTCGAGCTCGGATCTCAATATCTGCCTCTGTCGGTCCAGGAAGACACCGAAACCGTGCACGGGTGGATGAAATATCCGTAGATCAAAGACCTGGCCCCTGCTGAGGGTTCTTTACAGGCAAACTGGCAAACTGGTATGCCCCCTAGCCCCCTAATTGCATACCTATGCGACCTAATGTCCGATCAAACAATTCTATAGAAAAAGTTTTGAGAGATATAGAATGATTATGCTGGGATGATTGGTCGCGTGTGAGGTGAATATATTGTTCAGTCAACAGTCGCAGGGAAAGACAGGTTCGTCTATGCGTGAGATATAAACAGTGTATCATGGTCCATACGAATGATCATTCTAAAAACAAAATTCTATATTGTGAGAAGGAAATACATCGGGTAATGATACACAGATGTTTTAAATTGACTTAAAAACACACACATAGAATTGGAAGATAATTAGTCGCGTGTGAGGTGAATATATTGTTCAGTCAATAGTCGCGAGAAAAGACAGGTATTGGGTCGTCTACGCGTGAGATATAAACAATGTGTCAGGGTCCATACGAATAATTATTCTTCAATTCTAGATTAACAACGGTAAATAGCATACACATAAAGATTAATAACAAGTAGACACAGATTGTAATTGAATCAGAGTTTTTAAAAAGCACATAGAATAAGAAGATAATTCAGGATTCGTACGAATACTCCTTCTAAAATTCTAGATTGTGAGAAGGAGCAGAATAACTACGATAGTAATTTAACAAACATGGGTAGTAAATCCTCTAAAGGAATCCCGGTATTAACGGGAGATGAACGTTTTGTGCTGCGAAAAGTTAAGAGGAACATTTATTTTGGGCCGAAATGGAGGAAGAAGTACAATTTTGATGGATGTTTAAATGATGAAAGATTGGAATTAATGGTAAAACAAATACACAGGGTCTGTGGAGATAAGACAGAGAAGCAGCGTACAGAAGGCCTTGACACCGCTCGTGTTTGGCTGGCGGAAGATAGAAAAAGAGCGGAGGGGGCCAAGAGAAAGGGAGGTAGAGAGGATGAGACACAGAAAGGAGGACAGAATTTAGCAACCTTATTGAGAAAAGTGGATAGAGACAGTCAAAAGAAATGGGGAAATTGGATACCAGGACATGGTGAATTTATAGTAGTGCCCTGGGCAATAGATGGACAGTATGTCGAGAAAATCACACAGCTGTGTAATAATCTGAGAGACCACTATCACCGACATGTAGATTTCTCGAAGGTTCACGAGTGTAAACAAGAAGACAGTGAGACTATAAGCAAATACCTAGAGAGATTAAAGGACGTGTTCAACGCAAATAGTGGGTTAATAGAACCCCAGGTAGTGGATGGATTTGATGCCCCGTATTATCAGCAATTAAAAATTGCTTTCCTCAGTGGAATGCGTCCCGAGATAAGTCGTGCCATCAAACAGAACCTCGTAGGGAGGGGGCTAGCAGATCTGAGGGAAGTGAAAAGATATGCAGTTCACTATGAGCAGTAAATGAAAAGTGAGAAAGAAAAGAAGGAACGGAAAAGAGTGGATTATTTGATGACCACTCTAGGAGAGATTGCAGGGAAGGGTAGAGGTGACAGAAAAGAGCGGATTATTTGATGACCACTCTAGGAGAGATTGCAGGGAAGGGTAGAGGTGACAGAAAAGAGCGGATTATTTGATGACCACTCTAGGAGAGATTGCAGGGAAGGGTAGAGGTGACAGAAAAGAGCGGATTATTTGATGACCACTCTAGGAGAGATTGCAGGGAAGGGTAGAGGTGACAGAAAAGAGTGGATTATTTGATGACCACTCTAGGAGAGATTGCAGGGAAGGGTAGAGGTGACAGAAAAGAGCGGATTATTTGATGACCACTCTAGGAGAGATTGCAGGGAAGGGTAGAGGTGACAGAAAAGAGCGGATTATTTGATGACCACTCTAGGAGAGATTGCAGGGAAGGGTAGAGGTGACAGAAAAGAGCGGATTATTTGATGACCACTCTAGGAGAGATTGCAGGGAAGGGTAGAGGTGACAGAAAAGAGCGGATTATTTGATGACCACTCTAGGAGAGATTGCAGGGAAGGGTAGAGGTGACAGAAAAGAGCGGATTATTTGATGACCACTCTAGGAGAGATTGCAGGGAAGGGTAGAGGTGACAGAAAAGAGCGGATTATTTGATGACCACTCTAGGAGAGATTGCAGGGAAGGGTAGAGGTGACAGAAAAGAGCGGATTATTTGATGACCACTCTAGGAGAGATTGCAGGGAAGGGTAGAGGTGACAGAAAAGAGCGGATTATTTGATGACCACTCTAGGAGAGATTGCAGGGAAGGGTAGAGGTGACAGAAAAGAGTGGATTATTTGATGACCACTCTAGGAGAGATTGCAGGGAAGGGTAGAGGTGACAGAAAAGAGTGGATTATTTGATGACCACTCTAGGAGAGATTGCAGGGAAGGGTAGAGGTGACAGAAAAGAGCGGATTATTTGATGACCACTCTAGGAGAGATTGCAGGGAAGGGTAGAGGTGACAGAAAAGAGTGGATTATTTGATGACCACTCTAGGAGAGATTGCAGGGAAGGGTAGAGGTGACAGAAAAGAACGGAAAAGCAGGACAGGAGAGAAAGAGGAATACAAATGTTTCAATTGTCACAAGATAGGACATTTTGCTAGAAATTGTAAAGCACCGTGTACCCACTGCAATGAGGGAGGCCATTCTCGTAAAGATTGTAATAATAACAGACAAGAGAGGCCAGAGAGGGGGTCGAGACAAATACAGAGAGAAGGTCAGGCGCCCACAGCCAGACTCAGAGGAGGAAGAGGAGGCATGACTAAGTAGGGGGAGCAGGGGAGTAGACTCTAGTGAGGGGAAGGAGGATTTTCAGGATTTGGTTATAAACAGTGATTGTGAAGTTCTTGAATTGGCTACGATTGATTTGGCATTATAACAGGAACAGAAACCCTATTTGACACTAACAGTAATGGGAAAGAGAATCACATTTCTGTGTGATACTGGGGCGTGTCGCACAGCAATCTGTGCAGACGAGGCTCCCAAAGGTATAAAAAGTAATGGGGAACAGATAATAGTACGGTCAGCATCAGGACATCAATTCATGGAATGGTTATCTGCTCCTATAACCCTGAAACATGAGTCATCTGGGGGAGAAGCCACTGTCCCTGTTCTAATATCTAAACTATGCCCAGTAAACTTGTTGGGCAGAGATGTGATGACAAAACTAAATGTGGCAGTCACTCCCACTGAGACGGGAATGAAGGCATACATTGTTAGAGACAATATGGCCGTCTGTGGGGACGGGGAACCATGTTATTGGTACAGTCATGATTTGCCGAGGGGGGATAACAGATATTCCTAAAACCTTGATGGAACTCTCAGAACAACTAGTACCAGGACTCATTAAAATGTCTCCCAATGACTTACACTGTACTCTCTGGTATAACAAACACCCAGGTCCAGATCCTGTCTATGAGGAAGCATTACTTAACCTGTTTGGGATAGGGGGCAGTATTGAGAATTTTGGAAAAAATATGTGCCCATTTTTAACTGCCTCCTACACCAACTCAGAAGCTAGAATATGCATATTATTGTTCAGGTTTGGATAGAAAACACTCTGAATTTTCTAAAACTGTTTGAATGGTGTCTGTGAGTATAACAGAACTCCTAAGGCAGGCAAAAACCTGACAAGGTTTCAAGCAGGAAGTACCCTGTCTGACAAGGAGTCGTGCGTCTTGCATCTGTTTATTGAAAAGTAAGGATCTTAGCTGTAACGTGACAATTCCCAGGGCTCCGATAGGCTCTCAGAACCCGGGAAATACCTGAAGGTTGACGAGGCAGCCTCAGGCTGAAACACATTATCGCCTTTGGTAAGTGGCGGCTCAGAGGACCTTTGAATGAGGCGCGTGCACGATTCGCTCCTGAGGAGAAATTTTATTCGGCTGTTTAGGCTCAATGCATATTCCCGGTCGGAATATTATAACTTTTCTACGAGATAAATGGCATAAAAATTGGTTTTAAGCAGCGGTTGACATGCTTCGAAGTACGGTAATGGAATATTTAGAAATTTTTTGTCACGCCAATGCGCCATGCGCAAGACCGTGATGTTGCATTCTGATAGTGTCTAGAACTCACGAACAAAACGTCGCTGTTTGGATATAACGATGGATTATTTGGGACCAAACCAACATTTGTTATTGAAGTAGAAGTCCTGGCAGTGTATTCTGATGAAGAACAAGCAAGGTAAGAACATTTTTCTTATAGGAAATGTGATTTTGGTGGAGGCTGACCTGGGTAGGTGTCTAAATAGCTAGCCCTGTGATGCCGGGCTATGTACTTAGATTATTGCAAAATGTGCTTCATCCGAAAAGCTATTTTAAAATCGGACATATCGAGTGCATAGAGGAGTAATGTATCTATAATTCTTAAAATAATTGTTATGCTTTTTGTGAACGTTTATCGTGAGTAATTTAGCAAACTGTTAGTAAATTCCCCGGAAGTTTGCGGGGGTTATGCTTTTTCTGAACGTCACATGCTAATGTAAAAAGCTGTTTTTTGATATAAATATGAACTTGATTGAACAGACATGCATGTATTGTATAACACAATGTCCTAGGTGTGTCATCTGATGAAGATCATAAAAGGTTAGTGCTGCATTTAGCTGTGGTTTGGGTTTATGTGACATGATATGCTAGCTTGAAAAATGGGTGTCTGATTATTTCTGGCTGGGCACTCTGCTGACATAATCTAATGTTTTGCTTTCGTTGTAAAGCCTTTTTGAAATCGGACAGTGGGGTTAGATTAATGAGATTCTTGTCTTTAAATAGCTGTAAAATAGTAATATGTTTGAGAAATTGAAGTAATAGTATTTCTAACGATTCAAAAATCGCGCCACTGGATTTCAGTGGCTGTTACGTAGGTGGGACGAGTTCGTCCCACATGCGCCAGAGAGGTTAAAACCCCAGAGAGAACTATAGGGTTAAAGTGGTTACACTATGACAGCACTCATGTTGCTGCAGAAGTGGAGCTACTTCCACAGAACCAGACATTGTTCAGAGAAAGGTGGAGCCCCCATGTATCTCTCGCCAGGGAGCCCTCAGAAAGATGGGAGGACATGGGCCAGTGGGTGTCACAGGGGAGAAAAATCACAGACTGAGTAGACATGATTAGTGGAGATCAACACAGTCCCTCAACCGATGGGTATCGCAAGAAGCTAAATGGAGAGCTAATAGTGTTCCTTCTGTACACCTAGAAGCCACGATATCTTAAAGGGGTATACACACATATGGAATCTTAGAAGTTATACACACAGGGAATCGTTGAAGTTTTGTTTTCTGAGTTTTAATTAACCTCTACGGGCTAGGGGGCAGCATTGAGAATTTTGGAAAAAATATGTGCCCATTTTTAACTGCCTCCTACACCTACCCAGTAACTAGAATATGCATATACTTATTATATATGGATAGAAAACACCCTAAAGTTTCTAAAACTGTTTGAATGGTGTCTGTGAGTATAACAGAACTCATTTGGCAGGCAAAACCCTGAGACAGATTCTGACAGGAAGTGGATACCTGATGTGTTGAATTGACTTTGAGCCTATGCCATTGAAAAACAAAGGGGCTGAGGAATATTTTGGCACTTCCTATTGCTTCCACAAGATGTCACCAGCCTTTACAAAGTGTTTTGAGTCTTCTACAGTGAGATCTGACCGAATAAGAGCCATGGAACGTGATGGCCCATTAGACACCGTGCGCGAGTTGATGGTGGGTACTCTCATTCCGAAACGTTTTAAAAGAAAACCCAATGGTCCGCCTTGAATTTTATTCATGTTCTGGTTAAAAAAGGCCCTAATGATTTATGCGATACAACGTTTGACATGTTTGAACGAACGTAAATATATTTTTTCCGTTCGTGATGTGAAGTGAAGTCCGGCTGGCTTAGATCATGTGCTAACAACACGGAGGTTTTGGGACATAAATGATGAGCTTTTTTGAACAAAACTACATTCGTTATGGACCTGGGATTCTTTGGAAGTGACATCTGATGAAGAGAATCAAAGGTAATGGATTATTTCCATAGTATTTTCGATTTTAGATCTCTCCAACATGGCGGTTAGTCTGTATCGCAATGTGTATTTTTCTGGGCGCAGTGCTCAGATTATTGCAAAGTGTGATTTCCCAGTAAGGTTAATTTTAAATCTGGCAAGTCCATTGCGTTCAAGAGATGTAAATCTATAATTCTTTGAATGACAATATAATATTTTACCAATGTTTTCTAATATTAATTAATTATTTTGTTGTGATGACTTGACTGCCGGTATTGGAGGGAAACGATTTCCTGAACATCAACGCCATAGTAAAACACTGTTTTTAGATATAAATATGAACTTGATAGAACTAAAAATGCATGCATTGTCTAACATAATGTCCTAGGAGTGTCATCTGATGGAGATTGTAAAAGGTTAGTGCATAATTTTAGCTGATTTTATGGTTTTGGTGACGCCTGTCTTTGAATTGACAATACAATACACACAGCTATTATCAATGTACTCTCCTAACATAACCTAACTTTATGCTTTCGCCGTAAAACCTTTTTGAAATCGGAAAACGTGGTTAGATTAAGGAGATGTTTATCTTTCAAAGGGTGCCAGATAGTTGTATGTTTGAAAAACTTGAGTTTTGAAATTTTTTTGGTTTCAAATTTGCCGCTCTTGAAATGCACCTGCTGTTGATAGGGTGCGCCACAGGTGGCACGCTAACGTCCCACATAGCCCAAAGAAGTTAACTTCTTGAGGCTACCTGGGACGTTAGCGTGCCACCTGTGGCGCACCCTATCAACAGCAGGTGCATTTCAAGAGCGGCAAATTTGAAACCAAATAAATGTACAAATTCAAATTTCTCAAACATACAACTAACTTACAGCCTTTGAAAGATAAACATCTTCTTAATCTAACCACGTTTACCGATTTCAAAAAGGTTTTACGGGGAAAGCATAAAGTTAGGTTATGTTAGGAGAGTACATTGACAATAGCTGTGTGCAATGCATTGTCGATTCAAAGAAATGCTTCACCAAAACCATACAATCAGCTAAAATTATGCACTAACCTTTTACAATCTCCATCAGATGACACTCCTAGGACATTTTGTTAGACAATGCATGCATTTTTAGTTCTATCAAGTTCATATTTATATCTAAAAACAGTGTTTTACTATGGCGTTGATGTTCAGGAAATCGTTTCCCTCCAATACCGGCAGTCAAGTCATGACGACAAAATAATTAATTAATATTAGAAAACATTGCTAAAATATTATATTGTTATTCAAAGAATTATAGATTTACATCTCTTGAACGCAATGGACTTGTCAGATTTTAAATTAACCTTACTGGGAAATCACACTTTGCAATAATCTGAGCACTGCGCCAGAAAAATACGCATCGCGATACAGACTAACCGCCATGTTGGAGGAATCTAAAATCGAAAATACTATATAAATAATCCATTACCTTTGATTCTCTTCATCAGATGTCACTTCCAAAGAGTCCCAGGTCCATAACGAATGTAGTTTTGTTCAAAAAAGCTCATCATTTATGTCGAAAAACCTCCGTGTTGTAGCGCATGATCTAAGCCAGCCGGACTTCACTTCACTTCAAGAACGGAAAAAATATATTTCCGTTCGTTCAAACATGTCAAACGTTGTATCGCATAAATCATTAGGGCCTTTTTTAACCAGAACATGAATAAAATTCAAGGCGGACCATTGGGTTTTCTTTTAAAACGTTTCGGAATGAGAGTACCCACCATCAAATCGCGCG
This sequence comes from Salmo trutta, assembly GCF_901001165.1. Lineage (NCBI taxonomy): Eukaryota > Metazoa > Chordata > Actinopteri > Salmoniformes > Salmonidae > Salmo > Salmo trutta. Next base: position 1,453,627 of record NC_042975.1, on the reverse strand, counting down.
CCAGGGTGAATGATGGACCATCACGTTCCATGGCTCTTATTCGGTCAGATCTCACTGTAGAACACTCAAAACACTTTGTAAAGGCTGGGGACATCTTGTGGAAGCAATAGGAAGTGCCAGAATATACTTCACCCCCTTTGTTTTTCAATGGCATAGGCTCAAAGTCAATTCAACACATCAGGTATCCACTTCCTGTCAGAATCTGTCTCAGGGTTTTGCCTGCCAAATGAGTTCTGTTATACTCACAGACACCATTCAAACAGTTTTTGAAACTTTAGGGTGTTTTCTATCCATATATAATAAGTATATGCATATTGTAGTTACTGGGTAGGTGTAGGAGGCATTTAAAAATGGGCACATCTTTTTTCAAAAAAGTCTCAATACTGCCCCCTATACCCTAACAGGTTAAACACGTGAAATTGTTTTGATAGGGAATGTTCTGGAACCTGCGATACAAAATGTAGATAAAGTTCTTAGCTTTCATTTGTCTAATGTAGTAAGAAACACGGTTCTGAAAGGGTGGTATGACTTTTGACCACTCTGGTGACTTTTCCTTTGCGGTCTGATCAGCCTCATTGAAAAGCCATTTGGATAGTGAATTTAATGTCATTTGTAATACTAATTTTAAGGACATTTGTATAACTGATAATGATGATGGAGTTTAAAGTTCTTAGACATATTTGTAATTTGTACCAATGAGAAGACTGAAAGGGCAAAGCCTTAGACTAAGGGTAGGCTTCCTTAAGTTTATTTTCCTAGAACGATATTCTACAATAATTTTCCTTTGAGGAGTAGTTCAGATTAGTCATTTTGATCTGATTATGTTATTTGAATATCTTTTGACCAGTAGTAGTATTTTTATACATTATTTAGATAAGTATTTTCCTTTAGGTAGTCAGCTGAGATTTAACACAACAAGGCTGTGGAATTGATATAATAACTATTATTATATTTTGCTATTGAACAAGGTTATTGAGTTAGCAAGAAAAGTTTAATAATGGTAGACTTAGGTTAAGTATTTAGGACATGTTCTAAGCCAACAAGACAGGGAGATATGACATCTGTGATCCAGGATCATTGAGAATAACAGATAAACTTACTTAACTATGCAATAATCTAGATATTAAGACAGGTTGATTTTTCTCAAATCCAGGAGTGCAACCAGGGAGACAGTGAGACATTTAGTTAATATTTGGAAACAACCAGTATTTATCACTGACTGTTATGAGAAAGAGCGACAGACAGATAGAAGGATGGACAGACAGAGAAGTCCTTCCCCACGCTGCTGAAACCTTGAGGGTTGGGGAGTAGCAGGAAGAAAGGAGGGGGGCCAGCAGGAGAAGATAGTAAGAGAATTTGGTTCACTTAGCTTTAGGATATTAATACATGGAGAGACTATCGGCTCCATTGGCATGTATTTTAGTTTTGATTTTAAGTTTATGTTTGGTAAATTCGCTAGGAAAATATATGACTATTTACACAGGACACTTGACAGAGAATTGTTACAGGATAGCCAAGGATGAAGGCCCCAGGGAGAATTGGACATGTGGAAAATGAAAGGTGGGCAATCCTAAAAGAGAAGGTCTGACATAAGGATAATTTACTAATCTTACCAAAGACATTGTTTAGATATGCAGCAATATTGATACATGGGCTGAGCCATGTATCAATAGGAAGGAGGTATGGTGGAGCAGGTGATAGAACAGGTTAGGATAATTACTTAAACAAAATGTTTTTTGTAGAATATCCATTCCAACATTTGGAAATGGACTTATTGAACTATCCCTAAGTGAGGGGAAGAAGGGGTGTTTAACAATAATAGATAAGTATAGCAAATGGGTAGAAGCATTCCCAACTTACTTGGTGGACATGATTATGGTAGCTAAAATATGAGGTCATGATATTTTCCCTAGAGTTGGTTACTAGGATCTATCTCTTTAAATGATGGATGACATTTTAGCTAATCGGGTTGAACAAATAGAATGCCAGAGTTAGAGATACCAGAACAGGTAGACGTAGAAGTTGAAGAAGACTGTTTGTTAACCAAACCCGTATGTCCAAGATTTTGTGTCCAACAGGTGAATTACAGGAGAAGGTGATTCACTCAATCCAACCAGGAGACTGGGTGTGGATCCAGTCCCTAATGAGAAAAGACGGGAAGCAGCCCCGTTGGGAAGGCCCATACCAGGTTCTGTTAAACCATTGCCTTTGCCATTAGAAAAACTGAAAGAGTCACTTGGGTCCACGTTATCCACTGCAAGAAGGTATGTACACATATGACCACTGCTGATCACACACAGAGTTAGGAGAACTCTGGGTCCGGGGGTTACCAACAGGGTCCGGGGGTTACCTCCTTAACGAAGATTCCCTATCTCGACCGTTCATCACTGTGTGTGCTCTTAGAGGTGTGAGTATGGGGCAGTACCTAGCAGATCGACTAAGGGCAGGAGAGGGTTGGCGGTTTTTGGGAAGAGTAGAGACTCTGAGCTGCATCATAGTCTAATCTTTCTGATACATTCAGATCCACCACCTTCCGGTACTAATCATACGATACCGTTGTCAATTATAAGAATGAAAAGATAAACTATATAATACACTGAGGAATGATGTACAGAATAAGGAATCAAAGAAGATCAAGATGTAGAATTTAAGGTAAGCATTAAACAATTTCCTGGGGAAGCAGAAAACTGTACAGGAATTGGGGTTGGCCAGATTGAAGTACTCAGCCAACCCACCTCGGTTCACCTTAACTCCTGATGAGCACCAGTGTTATAGATACAAGAATGGCACCGAGAACTTAGATGATTTTAATGGCTGAAAGGTAATCGTTAATGTGACTGACTTAGGTTTGAAAGTACAGGAGAAAATTCTTAACCTAACAGCACCTATAACTGATGTAGGGTGGGCTAGTACCAGCAAAGGATGCATACGACAGAAATTACCACAAAGGGTGGTTAGGAACTTGCACCCTGGGGTTATAGGTCCAAGCAATTCAAATTAGTCATCAGAGACCAGTTATAGGAGGCTAAAGTAGGCACAGGAGGAGTTTTGACCAGGATGGGAGTAGCTTTGTCTAGATGGATGCTATTGGCATCCTCAGGGAAGTTCCAGATGAATACAAAGCTATGAATCAAATATGTGAAGGCTTTAACACTACATTATTTTGGTGGTTGACAATAAATAAAAATGTGGATGGGATTAATGACATCTTTTATAATCAACAGAGATTCATGAATGAAACCGGGGATGCAGTAAAGAGGTTCTCTGACCAATTATCCGCCACCTCCCTCATGACCTGGTAAAATAGACTGACTCTCGATATGTTATTGGCAGTGTAGGTAGAATGATTCGGTTCATCGCTACACGTACATTCCTGATAACACAGCTCATGTTTGGGAAATGGAAAAGTGTTGTAAGAACTGTATTATGGGCTGCTTTCACCTGTATGAGTGTGTTGATATTGTGTGATTGATGAGTATATGCCATGTGTGAGAGGTTTAATCACCAGGACTCTAGAGAGATCGATGACGCAGCAGATGGTGAGATATGGACCGATTCCGAGCTCCGACCAATGGGAGGATGAACACGGGCCTCCAGGCCAGGAAGATGGCTCCATTTCTTTTAACCATGAGGAGCCAATGTTTGATGAAACCATTTTCAACGTTTAGATTGACTGTTCCTTTAATGATAATTATGATGAAAATCCTGTAAACGAAGTGTCATAATTGGAAATAGGCCAAGGACAGTCATTGATGAGTATCGGATGTATATACATGTATTGGTTTGGTTAATCCTTGTATCACAATTATGTTTCCATATAGCATTTGATAATCAATGTGTATTATTAGTCATTTAATGGTGGAATGATAAGAGAAGTATCTAATAAAGGTAAATTAATCAATAATCCATTATGAATTAGTAGTTATGTAGCATGGATAATGAATAATCAATGTACTAAACGTCAGTCCCATAAAGTCTAGACATGTGTGTATTTAGAGATACCGGGAGTAGCCTTCAAGGTTCTCCTAATCTATGGGGAAAGGAACAGGCAGTGCTGGAACAGTGGTGGGAGGTCAAGGAAGAGATACTGTTCACCTACTGTCTGTGCGTATGTGTGTGCATAGGTTATCCACTGTTTGTGTGGAGGTGTGTGCATAAGCGGAGAGAGAGGATAAAATGAACATCTTTTTACATGTTGGGCAGAACATTCTCTGAATAAAGCCGTATGAACCTTTTGCAGAAAGCTGAGTCCTTGCCTAATTATTAACCCAGTGTCTTACAAACCCTGGGGATTAGTCAAGGCTTATTGATTGTTAATTATTATCATTAGGATAGAAAATTCCTTTGACAGGTATGCATGGGTGTCTGAGCTGTGTGTCAGTAGTTTAGACAGACATCTCAGTGCATTCAACATGTCAATACCTCTTATAAATACAAGCAGTGATGAAGTCAATATCTCCTTAACGCCACAGCATACAATGACATTCTAGACGATTCTGTGCTTCCAACTTTGTGACAACAGTTTGGGGAAGGTCCATTCCTGTTTTAGCATGACAATGCCCCCGTGCACAAAGCGAGGTCCATACAGAAATGGTTTGTCGAGATCGGTGTGGAAGAACTTGACTGGCCTGCACAGAGCCCTGACCTCAACCCCATCGAACACATTTGGGATGAACATGAACACCGACTGCGAGCCAGGCCTTATCGCCCAACATCAGAGCCCAACCTCACTAATGCTCTTGTGGCTGAATGGAAGCAAGTCCCTGCAGCAATGTTCCAACATCTAGTGGAAAGCCTTCCCAGAAGAGTGGAGGCTGTTATAGCAGCAAAGGGGGGACCAACTCCATATTAATGCCTTCCCTGAAGAGTGGAGGCTGTTATAGCAGCAAAGGGGGGACCAACTCCATATTAATGCCTTCCCTGAAGAGTGGAGGCTATTACAGCAGCAAAGGGGGGACCAACTCCATATTAATGCCTTCCCAGAAGAGTGGAGGCTGTTACAGAAGCAAAGGGGGGGGACCAACTCCATATTAATGCCCATGATTTTGGAATGAGATGTTCGACGAGCAGATGAACGTGAATTGAGCTGTGTGTGGGTGAGAGGGTGTGAGTGTGAGTGTGAGGGTGAGGGTGTGAGTACGGGTGTGGGTGAGAGGGTGGGGGTGTGAGTACGGGTGTGGGTGAGAGGGTGGGGGTGTGAGTGAGAGGGTGAGGGTGTGAGTACGGGTGTGGGTGAGAGGGTGGGGGTGTGAGTACGGGTGTGGGTGAGAGGGTGGGGGTGTGAGTACGGGTGTGGGTGAGAGGGTGGGGGTGTGAGTACGGGTGTGGGTGAGAGGGTGGGGGTGTGAGTACGGGTGTGGGTGAGAGGGTGGGGGTGTGAGTGAGAGGGTGAGGGTGTGAGTACGGGTGTGGGTGAGAGGGTGAGGGTGTGGGTGAGAGGGTGAGGGTGTGAGTACGGGTGTGGGTGTGAGGGTGTGGGTGAGGGTGTGCAAGGGAAGCCAGCGAGCATTTGGCTTCCTAAAAAAAAGGTTAAATAATAGCCAATCAGCATTCAGCTATACTGAGTGAGCTCAGCTGTGAATGGTCCTGGCGCACCAAAAAAAGTGTCAAGGGAAGCCAGTTTGGATTTGGCTTCACACCAATCACATTACATCAGAAGCCAAATGTCATTGACAGAAAATAACTTGAATTGTTGTGTTGTCCTCCGTTGGCTAGCTAGCTAGCTAAAATCGTCCCTTTCCTAAATTAACCATGGATGATGATAAGGATTTGGACTTGTGGTTTTACTTAATTCTCTGTACTGGCCAACGATTATAACGGCGATTCTGATCCAACCATTAATTCATACATTGTGTCCCTGACCTGAGAGGATGGAAGTTCAATATGTAGCTAGATGTAGAAGGCTAATGTTAACTAGCTAACGTTGCCCATGAATGTATGTTAAATATGTAGAAGGCTAATGTTAGCTAGCTAACGTTGCCCATGAATGTATGTTAAATATCTAGAAGGCTAATGTTAACTAGCTAACGTTGCCCATGAATGTATGTTAAATATGTAGAAGACTAATGTTAACTAGCTAACGTTGCCCATGAATGTATGTTAAATATGTAGAAGGCTAATGTTAGCTAGCTGGCCTGGTGTATCGTTTCCCATGAAGGGAAGACAGGCTAGCGAGCAAGTATTTTAGCCAGGTAGCCTAGGACAACAAAAACTAAAAGTGTGTGCTGTATGACAGAGTCATAGACCGTTTAGGCAACATGAAAGAGAGGAGGATGGCGTTACTGTTTCTCTACAAGTTAGGGTGGGCCAACATGTTTTTCTACTTGCACACACACACACACACACACACACACACACACACACACACACACACACACACACACAAATCAGTACCATGGACAGTCACGTCATATTTAACTTGCATTGATTGGACTAAATCATTTTTTGTATATTTTAATTATCTGTGTATTAGACTAAGCAGACAGTAGGTGATTATTGATGTTGAAATGTTGAAATGTTGAAGTTGAAGTGGTGCTGGAATAGTGGAGGCAGCTCCTGGTGTTGACATGGTGCTGGAATAGTGGAGGCAGCTCCTGGTGTTGAAGTGGTGCTGGAATAGTGGAGGCAGCTCCTGGAGTTGAAGTGGTGCTGGAATAGTGAAGGCAGCTCCTGGTGTTGACATGGTGCTGGAATAGTGGAGGCAGCTCCTGGTGTTGAAGTGGTGCTGGAATAGTGGAGGCAGCTCCTGGTGTTGAAGTGGTGCTGGAATAGTGGAGGCAGCTCCTGGTGTTGACATGGTGCTGGAATAGTGGAGGCAGCTCCTGGTGTTGAAGTGGTGCTGGAATAGTGGAGGCAGCTCCTGGTGTTGAAGTGGTGCTGGAATAGTGGAGGCAGCTCCTGGTGTTGACATGGTGCTGGAATAGTGGAGGCAGCTCCTGGAGTTGACATGGTGCTGGAATAGTGGAGGCAGCTCCTGGTGTTGAAATGGTGCTGGAATAGTGGAGGCAGCTCCTGGTGTTGAAGTGGTGCTGGAATAGTGAAGGCAGCTCCTGGTGTTGAAGTGGTGCTGGAATAGTGGAGGCAGCTCCTGGTGTTGACATGGTGCTGGAATAGTGGAGGCAGCTCCTGGTGTTGAAGTGGTGCTGGAATAGTGGAGGCAGCTCCTGTTTTCTTTGTGACTTGCTGTAAGTCTCTGTGGTTGTAAATCAATTGTTGTTTAGTAGTCTTGAAAAATGTTGGAAACATTTAACTTACTTGACAATACTATAGGTCATGTAATGGTCTGTTACATGCAATATGCTTAATGGACTTCACCAGACAGAGGTTGCTCTCTGGTTTTGTTTGTGGACTTCACCAGACAGAGGTTGCTCTCCGGTTTTGCTTGTGGACCTCACCAGACAGAGGTTGCTCTCCGGTTTTGTTTGTGGACTTCACCAGACAGAGGTTGCTCTCCGGTTTTGTGGACCTCACCAGACAGAGGTTGCTCTCCGGTTTTGTGGACCTCACCAGACAGAGGTTGCTCTCCGGTTTTGTTTGTGGACCTCACCAGACAGAGGTTGCTCTCCGGTTTTGTTTGTGGACTTCACCAGACAGAGGTTGCTCTCCGGTTTTGTTTGTGGACTTCACCAGACAGAGGTTGCTCTCCGGTTTTGTGGACCTCACCAGACAGAGATTGCTCTCCGGTTTTGTGGACCTCACCAGACAGAGATTGCTCTCCGGTTTTGTGGACCTCACCAGACAGAGGTTGCTCTCCGGTTTTGTTTGTGGACCTCAACAGACAGAGGTTGCTCTCCGGTTTTGTTTGTGGACTTCACCAGACAGAGGTTGCTCTCCGGTTTTGTTTGTGGACTTCACCAGACAGAGGTTGCTCTCCCGTTTTGTTTGTGGACTTCACCGGCCAGATGATTCTCTCCTCTTTCTTGCATTCTATACCGACTGGTATGAGTTTTTTTTGCATGCCTGGTCTACACGCAGCATTAATCGTTTGTTTTAGCCTTCCAGAGGGATTGGAAAGTGTAGAGAACACTGACGACGACAGCACACAGCATGTTTGTGTGAGATTTGTGTGCGTGTACTTTTTATTTCTGTGAGAGTAAGAAATGTGGGTCAGTGGGTGAGTAATCAGTGTAGCTGTCTGTGACTGTGTGCATATATGCCTCTTTCTGTCTGTGTGTTAGATTGACAGTGTTGGAGTGGGGAGGAGCATTAGCCACGCAGTCAGAGGAGCTAGCTAGCTGCCTGGAATAGCTGTGCTGCCATGTGATTCCTCATGGTTCTATTTTAGAACGCTGCTGGTCCCTACAACACCAGCACTTCCACTGGAGGAATAGAGTTAACAGATATACCTACTGATCCCTCTACTATGCTCTCTGTCTGTCTCTCTTCCTCTCTCCTTCGCTCTTCCACTCTCTCTTTCCCTCTCTCTCCCTCGCTCTTCCCCTCTCTCTAGCTCTATCTCTCTCACACTCACTCTCTTTCTCTTTCCCTCTCTCTCCCTCGCTCTTCCACCTCTCTCTCTCTCTTTCCCTCTCTCTCCGTCCTCTCTTTCAAGTATAACTCCTGGCGGTTGGTTGTGAGTGAGTACATGCTTTCCTTCTGTCAACCTGTGAGTTTAGGACCTTGTTCTGCTACCCTGTGAGTTTAGGACCTTGTTCTGTTAACCTGTGAGTTTAGGACCTTGTTCTGTTAACCTGTGAGTTTAGGACCTTGTTCTGTTAACCTGTGAGTTTAGGACCTTGTTCTGTTAACCTGTGAGTTTAGGAACTTGTTCTGTTAACCTGTGAGTTTAGGAACTTGTTCTGTTAACCTGTAGGTTTAGGACCTTGTTCTGTTAACCTGTGTGTTGAGGAACAGAGCTGTAGTCCGTGGTGTGACAGAGCTGTAGTCCGTGGTGTGACAGAGCTGTAGTCCGTGGTGTGACAGAGCTGTAGTCCGTGGTGTGACAGAGCTGTAGTCCGTGGTGTGACAGAGCTGTAGTCCGTGGTGTGACAGAGCTGTAGTCCGTGGTGTGACAGAGCTGTAGTCCGTGGTGTGACAGAGCTGTAGTCTGTGGTGTGACAGAGCTGTAGTCCGTGGTGTGTCATAATATATCATGAGTTAGTCTGTGGTCCTGGTGGTAGCTGTTGCTCAACCCTCTCTGAGTTCAGTGTGTTTGCTCGGGGTCATGCAGTTCATATTCCACAAGCGTATTGTGTGTGTGTGTGTGTGTGTGTGTGTGTGTGTGTGTGTGTGTGTGTGTGTGTGTGTGTGTGTGTGTGTGTGTGTGTGTGTGTGTGCGTGTGAGTGTGTGTGTGCGTGTGAGTGTGTGTGTGTGTGTGTGTGCGTGCGTGCGTGCGTGTGTGTTGTGATTATTAATACTAGGTATTTTAATATGTATTATGTGTGTAATCTGTTGTTAATGATCTTTAAGATGAACCCCTGTTTCAGCTTGATAATCACACAACAACATGTTGAACAGAATAACCGTGGCTTCCGCATTTACATGATTGGCAGTCTAGTAGTGGTACAGTATGCAGGGTGTGTATTGGGTACAGTATGCAGGGTGTGTATTGGGTACAGTGTGCAGGGTGTGTATTGGGTACAGTATGCAGGGTGTGTATTGGGTACAGTATGCAGGATGTGTATTGGGTACAGTATGCAGGGTGTGTATTGGGTGCAGTATGCTGGGTGTGTATTGGGTACAGTGTGCAGGGTGTGTATTGCGTACAGTATGCAGGGTGTGTATTGGGTACAGTATGCAGGGTGTGTATTGGGTACAGTATGCTGGGTGTGTATTGGGTGCAGTATGCTGGGTGTGTATTGGGTACAGTGTGCAGGGTGTGTATTGCGTACAGTATGCAGGGTGTGTATTGGGTACAGTATGCAGGGTGTGTATTGGGTGCAGTATGCAGGATGTGTATTGGGTACAGTATGCAGGGTGTGTATTGGGTGCAGTATGCTGGGTGTGTATTGGGTACAGTGTGCAGGGTGTGTATTGCGTACAGTATGCAGGGTGTGTATTGGGTACAGTATGCAGGGTGTGTATTGGGTGCAGTATGCTGGGTGTGTATTGGGTACAGTGTGCAGGGTGTGTATTGCGTACAGTATGCAGGGTGTGTATTGGGTACAGTATGCAGGGTGTGTATTGCGTACAGTATGCAGGGTGTGTATTGGGTACAGTATGCAGGGTGTGTATTGGGTGCAGTATGCAGGGTGTGTATTGGGTGCAGTATGCTGGGTGTGTATTGGGTACAGTGTGCAGGGTGTGTATTGCGTACAGTATGCAGGGTGTGTATTGGGTACAGTATGCAGGGTGTGTATTGCGTACAGTATGCAGGGTGTGTATTGGGTACAGTATGTACGGTGTTATGATGCGGTGCAAGTTCATCCAAGATGTATGCCATGGCTTTTCCTTTAGATTGGGTATAATTCCTTCATACATTGACATTTTTTTTACATTTCATTGTTAATAAAATGATTTCGAGCACTCACTCTGGGAGGATCTCCTAAGCTCTGTACCTGGGAGGGGTTGATTCAAAGCAGAAGACACATTTATTTCTCCTATGGATCAATAAAGTATATTGTCGCTAGTGTACAGCGCTGTGTGTCGCAGTAGTTACTCATCTGGCGGTGAGATCTGAGAGACTGAACGCTCCGTGGTGACAACTCAGAGATCAGTAACCCACTCCACCTTCACCCCTCACCCGTCTCCCCCTCCTCACCCCTAACTCCACCCATACCACCACCACTCCTTCCCCCTCTCCCTCCACCTTCACCCCTCACCCGTCTCCCCCTCCTCACCCCTAACTCCACCCATACCACCACCACTCCTTCCCCTTCCCCCTCTCCCTCTGTCAGTCCTTCTCCTTCTCCCTCAACCTTCTCCTCTCCCTCTGTCAGTCCTTCTCCTTCTCCCTCAACCTTCTCCTCTCCCTCTGTCAGTCCTTCTCCTTCTCCCTCTCCCTCAACCTTCTCCTCTCCCTCTGTCAGTCCTTCTCCCTCTCCCTCAACCTTCTCCTCTCCCTCTGTCAGTCCTTCTCCTTCTCCCTCTCCCTCAACCTTCTCCTCTCCCTCGGTCACTCCTTCTCCCTCTCCCTCTCCCTCCACCTTCTCCTCTCCCTCTGTCACTCCTTCCCCTTCCCCCTCTCCCTCCACCTTCTCGTCTCCCTCTGTCACTCCTTCTCCTTCCCCCTCTCCCTCCACCTTCTCGTCTCCCTCTGTCACTCCTTCCCCTCCAGCTCTTCTCTCCCACCCCACCACCACTCCTCCACCGCTCCATCATTCTTGGATGGAACTTTCCACTGAGGTATGGAGGGAGGAATGGATCAGAGGAACAGCCTGATCCTTAGTTCCTGGGACTGCTTTTAGTGGCTGTGGCTGGTTACACTTTCTGGATGCCAGCCTCACCCAGCAACCCATCCAAACCTCCCCCCTCTACCCCCCCCCCTCTACCCTCCCCCCTCTACCCTCCCTCACCCAGCAACCCATCCAAACCTCCCCCCTCTACCCCCCCCCCCTCTACCCTCCCCCCTCTACCCTCCCTCACCCAGCATCCCATCCAACCCTCCCCCTCTACCCTCCCTCACCCAGCATCCCATCCAAACCACCCCCCTCTACCCTCCCCCCTCTCCCCTCCCTCACCCAGCATCCCATCCAAACCTCCCCCCTCTACCCTCCCCCCTCTCCCCTCCCTCACCCAGCATCCCATCCAAACCTCCCCCTCTAACCCCCCCTCTCCCCTCCCTCACCCAGCATCCCATCCAAACCTCCCCCCTCTAACCCCCCCTCTCCCCTCCCTCACCCAGCAACCCATCCAAACCACCCCCCTCCCCCCTCTACCCTCTCTCACCCAGCAACCCATCCAAACCTCCTCCCTCCCCCCCTTACCCAGCACTCCCTGCATATCTCTCCCCTCTCCTCTCCCCTGTCCTACTCTCCATACCTTCCCCTTCCCCTCCCCCACCCACCTCCTCTCCACCCCTCAGCTTCCCCTCCCCCACCCAAAGGACTTGTGTTATTATTACCAGTTTAAAGGAGTTGTGTTATTATTACCAGTTTAAAGGAGTTGTGTTATTACTACCAGTTTAAAGGAGTTGTGTTATTATTACCAGTTTAAAGGAGTTGTGTTGTTGTGTTATTACTACCAGTTTAAAGGAGTTGTGTTATTACTACCAGTTTAAAGGAGTTGTGTTATTACTACCAGTTTAAAGGAGTTGTGTTACTACCAGTTTAAAGGAGTTGTGTTGTTACTACCAGTTTAAAGGAGTTGTGTTATTACTACCAGTTTAAAGGAGTTGTGTTGTTGTGTTATTACTACCAGTTTAAAGGAGTTGTGTTATTATTACCAGTTTAAAGGAGTTGTGTTGTTATTACCTGTAGACATTATCATTCTGGTCGACCTCCTCTTATCCCTATAAAGGGTCTCCTGGTGCTGTCTTCATCACTCTAGGGACAGGAAACCCCCTGACTAGCCCACCTACCAACCACTCAACACAAACTTTATGTAAACATTGGACACAGAGAAGTGAAACACAGAAACATACGGATGTACACACATCACAACACACAACAACACATCACATCATAACACCACAACACATCACAACACAACAACACATCACAACACCACAACAACACACAACATCACAACACATCACATCACAACACACCACAACACACCACATCACAACAACACATCACAACACACCACAACACAACACACAACAACACATCACAACAAACAACAACACAACACACAACAACACATCACAACACATCACAACACAACATCACAGCACATCACAACACATCACAACACACCACAACACACAACAACACATCACAACACACAACATCACAACACATCACAACACATCAAACCACAACACAACACACAACAACACATCACAACACATCACAACACACAACAACACATCACAGCACATCACAACACATCACAACACACCACAACACACAACAACACATCACAACACACAACATCACAACACATCACAACACATCAAACCACAACACAACACACAACAACACAACACATCACATCACAACACACAACAACACATCACAACACATCACAACACATCACAACAACACATCACAACACATCACAACACATCACAACACATCACAACATCACAACAACACATCACAACACAACAACACAACACATCACAACACATCACAACACACAACAACACATCACAACACATCACAACATCACAACAACACATCACAACACAACAACACATCACATCACAACAACACATCACAACACATCACATCACAACACAACACAACACATCACAACACACAACAACACATCACATCACAACACATCACAACACAACACACCACAACCAAACACACAACAACACATCACAACACATCACAACACACAACAACACATCACAACACATCACAACAACACAACAACACATCACAACACAACAACATCACAACAACACATCACAACACATCACAACAAAACATCACATCACAATTCAACAACACATCACAACACAACACAACAACACATCACAACACAACACAACAAAACATCACAACACAACAAAACATCACATCACAATTCAACAACACATCACAACAACACAACAACACATCACATCACAACACAACAACACATCACATGACAACACAACAACACATCACAACACAACATCACAACAACACAACAACACATCACATCAAAACACAACAACACATCACAACAACACATCACAACAACACAACATCACAACAACACAACATCACAACAACACATCACAACAACACATCACAACAACACATCACAACAACACAACAACACACAACAACACATCACAACACAACAACACAACAACACACAACAACACATCACAACACAACAACACAACAACACATCACAACACATCACAATTCAACAACACATCACAACACAACAACACATCGGGAGCAGGCGTATGAACAACTTGCAAAAGTCCTATTTAAAGTAGTTTTTCTCAGAGTTGACTGGATGCCACGTGCTTCCACTTGTATCAGTTGATTATTATTAACAACCTAACTGTTATGAAACTTCTATTTCCATCAAATAAGCTTCACTTACATCTCGGTATGTTGTCCTGTCACTTCCTCTTCCTCTCTGTTTACATCTGTATGTTGTCCTGTCACTTCCTCTTCCTCTCTGTTTGCCTACTGTTGCCTCAGTGAATACCAATATATATAGTATGTTTAGTGTCTGTCTCAGTCCTTCATGATACTGTCCTGTATAATATTGCAGTGGAAGAGAGGGGAGAGAGAGGGGGAAAGGGGGTAGGGAGAAAGAGGGGAGAGAGGGGGAAAGGGGGTAGGGAGAAAGAGGGGAGAGGTGGAAAGAGGGTAGGGAGAAAGAGGGGAGAGAGGTGGAAAGAGGGGAGAGAGGTGGAAAGGGGGTAGGGAGAAAGAGGGGAGAGAGGTGTAAGGGGGTAGGGAGAAAGAGGGGAGAGAGGTGGAAAAGGGGGGAGAGAGGGGGAAAGAGGGGAGAGAGGTGTAAGGGGGTAGGGAGAAAGAGGGGAGAGAGGGGGAAAGGGGGGAGAGAGGGGGAAAGGGGGGAGAGAGGGGGAAAGGAGTAGGGAGAAAGAGGGGAGAGAGGGGGAAAGGGGGGAGAGAGGGGGAAAGGGGGAGAGAGGGGAAAGGGGGTAGGGAGAAAGAGGGGAGAGAGGGGGAAAGGGGGTAGAGAGAAAGAGGAGAGAGAGGGTGTAAGGGGGTAGGGAGAAAGAGGGGAGAGAGGTGGAAAAGGGGGGAGAGAGGGGGAAAGAAAGGGGGTAGGGAGAAAGAGGGGAGAGAGGGGGAAAGGGGGGAAGTTACAGGAGGATCATGTAAACAGTCAGTGTTTCCTACCTTGGAGGTCTGCTGTTCTGCTACTGTGTTCTTATCAGCATTCTACCTGGTCCATCTGTCCCATCCTCTCTCTCCCCCAGGTGTATGTGACCTCTCCCCTCTGACCTTTGACCTCCGTCTTACTGTGACCCCTCAGCATGGCCCTGGAGAAGCTGCTAGGCTTTGGGAAGCAGCTGCTGCGTGTCAAGGTCGTGGACTGTAACAGTGAAGATTCCCGTCTGTCCCGATGTCTCAACACCTTCGACCTGGTGGCTTTGGGGGTGGGCAGTACTCTGGGAGCTGGGGTCTACGTCCTGGCCGGGGCCGTGGCCAGAGAGAATGCAGGTAATGTACTGTAGCATAGTAGTAGTAGTAGTATTGTTGTAGTAGTATAGTATAGTAGTTGTAGTAGTAGTAGTAGTTGTAGTACTAGTAGTAGCATAGTATTAGTAGTGTAGTATTATAGTAGTAGTACTGTAGTAGTAGTAGTAGTAGTGTAGCAGTATAGTTGTAGTAGTAGTAGTAGTAGTAGTAGTATAGTAGTAGTTGTATTAGTGTGGTGAATTACAATAGTACTAGTACTGCCATAGTGTAGCAGTAGTAGTGTAACAGTATAGTAGTAGTAGTAGTATAGTGTAGTATAACGGTAGCAGTACTGTAGTAGTGTAGTAGTGTAGTAGTAGTTTACTAGTAGTAGTATAGTAGTAGTAGGGTACTATTTTTACTAGTAGTACTGTAGTAATAGTAGTAGTAGTAGTATAGTGTAGTATAACATTAGTAGTTCTGTCTTAGAATAGTAGCAGTGGTAGAAGTGGTAGTAGTAGTATTAGTAGTATAGTAGTAGTATAATAACACTGGTACTGTAGTAGTGTAGAGTAGTATAGTAGCAGTATAATTGTATTAGTGTAGAGCAGTATAGTTGTAGTATAATAGCAGCAGTATTATAGTAGTAGCAGTAGTAGTATAGTACTGGTATAATAATAGTAGTACTGTAGTAGTGTAGATTAGTATAGTGTAGTATAATATTAGTAGTACTGTAGTAGTATATAATAGTAGTAGTACTGTAGTAGTGTAGAGTCATATAGTGCAATAGTAGTAGCACTGTAGTAGTGTAGTAGTACTGTAGTAGTGTAGAATAGTATAGTACTAGTATAATAGTAGTAGTACTGTAGTAGTGTAGAGTAATATGGTACTAGTATAATAGTAGTAGTACTGTAGTAGTGTAGAGTAGTATAGTAGCGGAATATTAGTAGTAGTACTTTAGTAGTATAGTAGTGTATAATAGTAGTAGTTCTGTAGTGGTGTAGAGTAGTATAGTGTAGTATAAGTGTAGTAGTACTGTAGTAGTGTAGAGTAGTAGTAGTATAATAATAGTAGTATAATAGTAGTAGTACTGTAGTAGTGTAGAGTAGTAGTAGTATAATAATAGTAGTATAATAGTAGTAGTACTGTAGTAGTGTAGAGTAGTAGTAGTATAGTAGTAGTAGTACTGTAGTAGTGTAGAGTAGTATAGTAGTAGCATAATAGTAGTAGTACTGTAGTAGTGTAGAGTAGTATAGTAGTAGCATAATAGTAGTAGTACTGTAGAGTAGTATAGTAGTAGTATAATAGTAGTAGTACTGTAGTAGTGTAGAGTAGTATAGTAGTAGCATAATAGTAGTAGTACTGTAGTAGTGTAGAGTAGTATAGTAGTAGCATAATAGTAGTAGTACTGTAGTAGTGTAGAGTAGTATAGTAGTAGTATATTGGTAGTAGTACTGTAGCAGTGTAGAGTAGTAGTAGTATAATAGTAGTAGTACTGTAGTATATTAGTAGTATAATAGTAGTAGTACTGTAGCAGCGTGGTGTAGTATAGTATAATAGTAGTAGTACAGTAGTAGTATTATAGCAGTAGTAGTGTAGAGTAGTATAATTGTAGTAGTACTTTAGTAGTGTAGAGTAGTATAATATTAGTATTACTGTAGTAGTGTAGAGTAGTATAGTACTAGTATAATAATTGTAGTATAGTAGCAGTGTAAAAGTAGTAGTACTGTAGTAGTGTAGTGTAGTATAGTAGTAGTAGTAAATTAGTAGTAGTAGTAGTATAGTAGTAGTATACTAGTAGTAGTATACTAGTAGTAGTATAGAAGTAGTATAATAGTAGTAGTATAGTGATAGTAGTGTAGAGTGGTATAGTAGTAGTATAATAGTAGTAGTATAGTAGTAGTAGTAGTATAGTAGTAGTATAATAGTAGTAGTATAGTGATAGTAGTGTAGAGTGGTATAGTAGTAGTATAATAGTAGTAGTATAGTAGTAGTATAATAGTAGTAGTATAGTTGTAGTATAATAGTAGTAGTATAGTGATAGTAGTGTAGAGTGGTATAGTAGTAGTATAATAGTAGTAGTATAGCTGTAGTATAATAGTAGTAGTATAATAGTAGTAGTATAGTTGTAGTATAATAGTAGTAGTATGGTAGTCGTATAATTGTAGTAGTATAGTAGTAGTGTATAGTAGTATAGTAGTAGTATAATAGTAGTAGTACTGTAGTAGTATAGTAGTAGTATAATAGTTGTGGTACTGTAGTCGTTTAGAGTAGTATAGTAGTAGTACACCTTGTCATGGGTAACAATCCTTCATAGAAGTGCTTATATTATTATGCATATTATTTGTCAATTGTAGGAATAATAACTAGATGGAGTACAACTGAGGTGAAGTAAGTGGTGAAATAAGGAATATAATATATATTGTTCACAGGAAACTCATTCAGCACCTTTAGACAAAGTTGTATGGGAAAAGGGCTGGTTTTAAAAAGTGTTGATAGGGGACAGAATGCGGTCAGACCATCAAATAATTAATTAATAATTGGTAAACACATTACTCTTACAAAGTTTCCGCGAGAGCGAGGATATTGGACATTTTTATCAAAGCCTACTAGATGACATCTTGTTTTTAATTAACCAGGACAGAAGAATATATAACAGTTTTTTTTCCAACACAGCAGATCCCTTATTGTACGGGACACTTTAAATGTGCCTTTAGAGGCCACAAACTGCAATACTCATCTCTAAAACCAAAACTATTTAGGTCAAAAGATTTCCTGTCACCAAGGGAATGGACGGCTAACGGTACATATAGATAACAATAATAACTGTACCAGAGAGGTATAGAATAAGTTAAAGAAAAACTTAAAAGAAAAGGTGTAACTTATTCAAGAAAGATCAAGTGTAATATATTATAAAACATAAAGCGAACAGGATGGAATATGGGGAAAAAATGCACTAAATTATTTTTGAATCTTCAACATAGAAATGGAACCAAAAATAATTTACAGATAAGGGTTACAAATGACGGACTCATCCATGGTTCATCAAAGGGTATTTTGGAAAAGTAAGCAAAGTACTTTAAGCATGTGTTTTTATTTCGGACTCCTCCACTAACTGAAGTAAATGCTTAGTTATTATTTTTGTATGTTTTATTTTTTTCCCCCTTTTTTAAATAACTAGACAAGTCAGTTAAGGACAAATTCTTATTTACAATGACAGCCGACCAAAAGGCAAAAGGCCTCCTGCGGGGACAGGGGCTGGGATTACTTTTTTTTTTATTAAATAAAAATGTAGGACAAAACACACATCACGACAAGAGACAACACAACTCTACATAAAGAGAGACTCCACAACACTACATAAAGAGAGACACCACAACACTACATAAAGAGACAACACAACACTACATAAAGAGAGACAACACAACACTACATAAAGAGAGACTCCACAACACTACATAAAGAGAGACAACACAACACTACATAGAGACAACACAACACTACAACAAGAGAGACAACACAACACTACATAAAGAGAGACAACACAACACTACATAAAGAGAGACTCCACAACACTACATAAAGAGAGACAACACAACTCTACATAAAGAGAGACTCCACAACACTACATAAAGAGAGACAACACAACACTACAACAAGAGAGACAACACTACATAAAGAGAGACAACACTACATAAAGAGAGACAACACTACATAAAGAGAGACAACACAACACTACATAAAGAGAGACAACACAACACTACATAAAGAGAGACAACACAACACTACAACAAGAGAGACAACACTACATAAAGAGAGACAACACTACATAAAGAGAGACAACACTACATAAAGAGAGACAACACAACACTACATAAAGAGAGACAACACGACACTACATAAAGAGAGACTCCACAACACTACATAAAGAGAGACAACACAACACTACATAAAGAGAGACTCCACAACACTACATAAAGAGAGACAACACAATTCTACATAAAGAGAGACTCCACAACACTACATAAAGAGAGACAACACAACACTACAACAAGAGAGACTCCACAACACTACATAAAGAGAGACAACACAACACTACAACAAGAGAGACAACACAACACTACATAAAGAGACAACACAACACTACAACAAGAGAGACAACACAACACTACATAAAGAGAGACAACACAACACTACAACAAGAGCGACAACACAACACTACAACAAGGGAGACAACACAACACTACATAAAGAGAGACAACACAACACTACATAAAGAGAGACAACACAACACTACAACAAGAGCGACAACACAACACTACAACAAGAGAGACCTTAGACAACAACATAGAGTAACTGTAAGGATTTTTGTTCTATTAATAATGTAAAATGAACAGCTGGAGAGAAAGACATATGAAGGCCAAAATACAGAGGAACTTCTTGATGCAATTAAAGTCTTTAAGTCCTGGAAAACTCCAGGACTGGGTGGCATAGCAGTTGAGGTATATCATGTGTTATAGGATGTTTTAACCACTCCTGTAAAATGGCAGACTATCAGTAACTCAGCAAGAAGATCTGGTTTCTCTATTACTGTAACAGGACCCAGGTGGTAAATATAAAGATCCAGTCCATTTTAAAAAAAAACTGCGGACCCCTTACACGTCAGTGTAGTGATGCAAATATTCTTACAAAATGTAGAGAACATTGAATTAAAAAAGTACTGTCAGATATTATTCATCCTAATCAGACAGGTTTTTACATGGACTATACATTAGGGATAATATAAGACAAGTGGGGCGGAAGGTAGCGTAGTGGTTAGAATGGAGGGGCGGCAGGTAGCCTAGTGGTTAGAGTGTAGGGGGGGCAGGTAGTCTAGTGGTTAGAGTGTAGGGGGGGCAGGTAGTCTAGTGGTTAGAGTGTAGGGGGGGCAGGTAGCCTAGTGGTTAGAGTGTAGGGGGGGCAGGTAGTCTAGTGGTTAGAGTGTAGGGAGGGCAGGTAGTCTAGTGGTTAGAGTGTAGGGGGGGGGCAGGTACCCTAGTGGTTAGAGTGTAGGGGGGGTAGGTAGCCTAGTGGTTAGAGTGTAGGGGGGGGGCAGGTAGCCTAGTGGTTAGAGTGTAGGGGGGGCAGGTAGTCTAGTGGTTAGAGTGTAGGGGGGGCAGGTAGCCTAGTGGTTAGAGTGTAGGGGGGGCAGGTAGTCTAGTGGTTAGAGTGTAGGGAGGGCAGGTAGTCTAGTGGTTAGAGTGTAGGGGGGGCAGGTACCCTAGTGGTTAGAGTGTAGGGGGGGTAGGTAGCCTAGTGGTTAGAGTGTAGGGGGGGGGCAGGTAGCCTAGTGGTTAGAGTGTAGGGGGGGCAGGTAGCCTAGTGGTTAGAGTGTAGGGGGGGCAGGTAGCCTAGTGGTTAGAGTGTAGGGGGGGCAGGTAGCCTAGTGGTTAGAATGTAGGGGGGGCAGGTAGTCTAGTGGTTAGAGTGTAGGGGGGGGCAGGTAGCCTAGTGGTTAGAGTGTAGGGGGGGCAGGTAGCCTAGTGGTTAGAATGTAGGGGGGGCAGGTAGTCTAGTGGTTAGAGTGTAGGGGGGTCAGGTAGCCTAGTGGTTAGAGTGGGGGGGGGGGGCAGGTAGCCTAGTGGTTAGAGTGGAGGGAGGGGCAGATAGCCTAGTGGTTAGAGTGTAGGGGGGGCAGGTAGCCTAGTGGTTAGAGTGTAGGGGGGGGGGCAGGTAGCCTAGTGGTTAGAGTGTAGGGGGGGCAGGTAGTCTAGTGGTTAGAGTGCAGGGGGGCAGGTAGCCTAGTGGTTAGAGTGTAGGGGCGGCAGGTAGCCTAGTGGTTAGAGTGTAGGGGGGGCCGGTAGCCTAGTGGTTAGAGTGTAGGGGGGGCAGGTAGCCTAGTGGTTAGAGTGTAGGGGGGGGCAGGTAGTCTAGTGGTTAGAATGTAGGGGGGGCAGGTAGCCTAGTGGTTAGAGTGGAGGGGGGGCAGGTAGCCTAGTGGTTAGAGTGGAGGGAGGGGCAGATAGCCTAGTGGTTAGAGTGTAGGGGGGCAGGTAGCCTAGTGGTTAGAGTGTAGGGGGGCAGGTAGCCTAGTGGTTAGAGTGTAGGGGGGGCAGGTAGCCTAGTGGTTAGAGTGTAGGGGCGTCAGGTAGCCTAGTGGTTAGAGTGTAGAGGCGGCAGGTAGCCTAGTGGTTAGAGTGTAAGGGGGCAGGTAGCCTAGTGGTTAGAGTGTAGGGGCGGCAGGTAGCCTAGTGGTTAGAGTGTAGAGGCGGCAGGTAGTCTAGTGGTTAGAGTGGAGGGGGGGCAGGTAGCCTAGTGGTTACAGTGTAGGGGGGGCAGGTAGCCTAGTGGTTAAGGTGTAGGGTCGGCAGGTAGCCTAGTGGTTAGAATGTAGGGGCGGCAGGTAGCCTAGTGGTTAGAGTGTAGGGTTGGCAGGTAGCCTAGTGGTTAGAGTGTAGGGGGGGCAGGTAGTCTAGTGGTTAGAGTGTAGGGGCGGCAGGTAGCCTAGTGGTTAGAATACTGTCACGCCCTGACCTGGGAGAGCCGTTTTCTCTGTTTGGTTAGGTCAGGGTGTGACATGGGGTGGGCATTCTATGTGTTGTATGTCTATGTTGTCTTTTTCTTTGATTGGCCTAGTATGGTTTCCAGTCAGAGGCAGCTGTCATTCGTTGTCTCTGATTTGGAATCATACTTAGGCAGCCCTTTTTCCCACAGTCAGTTGTGGGATCTTGTCTTGGTGTTGCATGTGTTTGCACGCCTAGCTTTTCGTTCGTTGTGTTGTTTATTGTTTTTGCTGGTTCACATTTAAGGAAATAAATATGACGAACCCAAACCACGCTGCACCTTGGTCTCTCTACGACGAACGTTACAAATGTAGGGGCGGCAGGTAGCCTAGTGGTTAGAGCTTTGGGCCAGTAACTGAAAGGTTGCTAAATCGAATCCCCGAGCTGACAAGGTAAAAATCTGTCGTTCTGCCCCTGAACAAGGCAGTTAACCCATTGTTCCCCGGTAGGCCGTCATTGTAAATAAGACTTTGTTCTTAACTGTCTAGTTAAATAAAGATTCAATTAAAGTATTGGAAACAATAGAACACTATGAATAATCTGTGAAACCAGGCCTAGTATTCATAGATGACTTTGAAAAGGCCTTTGATAAAGTACAGCTGGAATTTATATATACGTAATTGCCTGGAATATTTTGATTTTGGAGAATCTCGTACACAATGGGGTAAAGTTATGTATAGTAACCACAGGTGTAAAATAGTGGCTACTTCTCAGAAAGTATTAAACTGTCAAGAGGAGTAAAACAAGGTTGTTCACTTTTAGCATATCAATTTATTATGGCCATTGAAATGTTAGCTGTTAAATTAGATCCAACAGTAGCATCAAGGGGCTAGAAATACAGGGCTTAAAAACAAAGGTGTTGACGATTGATGTGTTCACTTAAATCCTCAATTTAGATCCCTACACAGCCTCATATAGGATCTAGATAATTTTTCTAACCTCTCTGGATTACAACTGAAGTACACCATATTACATGTTGATTCACAAAAAAATACAAGTGGACAAACTCAGTATTCATATCCAAAAATAAATAAATAATCTCACTACAATATATTTTAATAGAAAGTTAGCCAAATTAGATCAAATCTTGCTACCATGGAAAAGACAACACTTGTCTATTAGTTGTAAAATCACCCTGATTAATTCTTTAGTCATGTCGCAGTTAACCAATTTACTTATGGCCCAGCCTACACCTAACGATTAGTTTTAATAATTTTATGAGCAAAGAATATTCCACTTTATTTGGAACGGCAAGCCAGACAAAATTAAACACGCCTATTTATATAATGAATACGAATTCGGAGGGCAGAAATTATTAAATATTAAAGCATTGGACCTCTCACTAAAGGCTTCAGTCTTACATTTACATTTACGTCATTTAGCAGACGCTCTTATCCAGAGCGACTTACAAATTGGTGCATTCACCTTATGATATCCAGTGGAACAACCACTTTACAATAGTACATCTATATCTTTTAAGGGGGGGGGGTTAGAAGGATTACTTTATCCTATCCCAGGTATTCCTTAAAGAGGTGGGGTTTCAGGTGTCTCCGGAAGGTGGTGATTGACTCCGCTGTACTGGCGGAGTCAAAAACATATTATTTAATCCAAACTGGTTCTGTAGCATATTAGTAAGAACGGCTTACCCCGTGTTTTCCCTTTATTCAGATAACAACCTCTCACATTTAGTTATTTTAAAATGAAAAAAATCTCCAAAATATCACCATTTTTAAAACAAGCTATAGAAAGCTGGTTGCAATTTCAGTTTAATCCAAAGGAAGAAAAAAAAAACAGAACAAATATTACAACAAATATTATGGTTCAACTCAAATATACTATCAATTATTTTTGAGAGAAAAAACATTTACAACTGTATAATGTATAAATATGTAAATAATATAATCAATAGGATTGGTGGACTTATGTCACACAAGCAGCTAACAAAAATATATGAAAATATCTGCTCTATCCAAAAGTAAAACCAACTGATTGGCGCATTGCAGCATTACAGCAAAAATGGAGGAGGCAAGTGGAAGAGGGAGTAGGTAAGGAACCTGTCTGTCGGCATTAAAGAGCAAAATTGGCTAAAGAAAATTGTGATAAATAAAAAAGTACACCAGTTTCATTTAAGGACCCAAAAACAGCTGTGCCATACAAGTTGCAAAATAGTTGGGAGGAAATGTAATGTACCAACTCCATGGCACATGGTTTATGATCTGATACACAAAATGACACCGATTCAAAACTTTTTTCCATTTAAATTATTATACAAAATTATTGCAACAAATAGAATGTTATACGCATATACAGTACCAGTCAAAAGTTTAGACACATCTACTCAATCAAGGGTTTTTCTATATTTGTACTATTTTCTACATTGTAGAATAATGGTGAAGACATCAAAACTATGAAATAACACATATGGAATCATGTAGTAACCAAAAAAGGAAAACCGTGGAATGAGTAGGTGTGTTCAAACTTCTGACTGGTACTGTATATGGGGTGATAGAAAACATCCCAGCTCTGCATATTTTGCTGTGAAGAGACAGAATCATTAGATCATTTGTTTTGGTATTGTCCATATGTAGCTTGTTTTTGGTCGCAGGTTCAGGAAAGTAATATAGCAGGATATAGTGGTAGTATATTAGTAATATAGTAGTAATATAGTGGTAGTATATTAGTAATATAGTAGTAATATAGTGGTAGTATATTAGTAATATAGTGGTAGTATATTAGTAATATAGTAGTATTATAGTGGTAGTATATTAGTAATATAGTGGTAGTATATTAGTAATATAGTAGTAATATAGTGGTAGTATATTAGTAATATAGTAGTAATATAGTGGTAGTATATTAGTAATATAGTAGT
Source organism: Salmo trutta (assembly GCF_901001165.1). NCBI lineage: Eukaryota > Metazoa > Chordata > Actinopteri > Salmoniformes > Salmonidae > Salmo > Salmo trutta. The sequence continues at coordinate 1,429,063 of NC_042975.1, read as the reverse complement.
AATATAGTGGTAGTATATTAGTAATATAGTGGTAGTATATTAGTAATATAGTAGTAATATAGTGGTAGTATATTAGTAATATAGTAGTAATATAGTGGTAGTATATTAGTAATATAGTGGTAGTATATTAGTAATATAGTGGTAGTATATTAGTAATATAGTGGTAGTATAGTAGTAGTATAGTAGTATTATAGTGGTAGTATATTAGTAATATAGTGGTAGTATATTAGTAATATAGTGGTAGTATATTAGTAATATAGTAGTATTATAGTGGTAGTATATTAGTAATATAGTGGTAGTATATTAGTAATATAGTGGTAGTATATTAGTAATATAGTAGTATTATAGTGGTAGTATATTAGTAATATAGTGGTAGTATATTAGTAATATAGTGGTAGTATATTAGTAATATAGTAGTAATATAGTGGTAGTATATTAGTAATATAGTGGTAGTATATTAGTAATATAGTAGTATTATAGTGGTAGTATATTAGTAATATAGTGGTAGTATATTAGTAATATAGTGGTAGTATAGTGGTAGTATATTAGTAATATAGTGGTAGTATAGTGGTAGTATATTAGTAATATAGTGGTATTATAGTGGTAGTATATTAGTAATATAGTAGTATTACAGTGGTAGTATATTAGTAATATAGTGGTAGTATATTAGTAATATAGTGGTAGTATATTAGTAATATAGTGGTAGTATAGTAGTAATATAGTAGTATTATAGTGGTAGTATATTAGTAATATAGTGGTAGTATATTAGTAATATAGTGGTAGTATAGTGGTAGTATATTAGTAATATAGTGGTAGTATAGTGGTAGTATATTAGTAATATATTAGTAATATAGCGGTAGTATATTAGTAATATAGTGGTAGTATATTAGTAATATAGTGGTAGTATAGTGGTAGTATAGTAGTAATATAGAGGTAGTATATTAGTAATATAGTGGTAGTATATTAGTAATATAGTGGTAGTATAGTGGTAGTATATTAGTAATATAGTGGTAGTATATTAGTAATATAGTGGTAGTATATTAGTAATATAGTAGTAATATAGTGGTAGTATATTAGTAATATAGTGGTAGTATATTAGTAATATATTAGTAATATAGCGGTAGTATATTAGTAATATAGTGGTAGTATATTAGTAATATAGTGGTAGTATAGTGGTAGTATAGTAGTAATATAGAGGTAGTATATTAGTAATATAGTGGTAGTATATTAGTAATATAGTGGTAGTATAGTGGTAGTATATTAGTAATATAGAGGTAGTATATTAGTAATATAGTGGTAGTATATTAGTAATATAGTGGTAGTATAGTGGTAGTATATTAGTAATATAGTGGTAGTATATTAGTAATATAGTGGTAGTATATTAGTAATATAGTAGTAATATAGTGGTAGTATATTAGTAATATAGTAGTATTATAGTGGTAGTATATTAGTAATATAGTGGTAGTATATTAGTAATATAGTAGTAATATAGTGGTAGTATATTAGTAATATATTAGTAATATAGTGGTAGTATATTAGTAATATATTAGTAATATAGCGGTAGTATATTAGTAATATAGTGGTAGTATATTAGTAATATAGTGGTAGTATAGTGGTAGTATAGTAGTAATATAGAGGTAGTATATTAGTAATATAGTGGTAGTATATTAGTAATATAGTGGTAGTATAGTGGTAGTATATTAGTAATATAGTGGTAGTATATTAGTAATATAGTAGTATTACAGTGGTAGTATATTAGTAATATAGTAGTAATATAGTGGTAGTATATTAGTAATATAGTGGTAGTATATTAGTAATGTAGTAGTATTATAGTGGTAGTATATTAGTAATATAGTAGTATTATAGTGGTAGTATATTAGTAATATAGTAGTAATATAGTGGTAGTATATTAGTAATATAGTGGTAGTATATTAGTAATATAGTAGTATTATAGTGGTAGTATATTAGTAATATAGTAGTAATATAGTGGTAGTATATTCGTAATATAGTAGTATTATAGTGGTAGTATATTAGTAATATAGTTGTCATATAGTGGTAGTATATTAGTAATATAGTAGTAGTATATTAGTAATATAGTGGTAGTATATTAGTAATATAGTAGTATTATAGTGGTAGTATAGTAGTAATATAGTGGTAGTATATCAGTAATATATTAGTAATATAGTAGTATTATAGTGGTAGTATATTAGTAATATAGTAGTAGTATATTAGTAATATAGTGGTAGTATATTAGTAATATAGTGGTAGTATAGTGGTAGTAAATTAATAATATAGTGGTAGTATATTAGTAATATATTAGTAATATAGTGGTAGTATATTAGTAATATAGTAGTATTATAGTGGTAGTATATTAGTAATATAGTAGTCATATAGTGGTAGTATATTAGTAATATAGTAGTATTATAGTGGTAGTATATTAGTAATATAGTAGTAATACAGTGGTAGTGTATTAGTAATATAGTAGTAATATAGTGGTAGTGTATTAGTAATATAGTAGTAATATAGTGGTAGTATATTAGTAATATAGTAGTAATATAGAGGTAGTATATTAGTAATATAGTAGTATTATAGTGGTAGTATATTAGTAATATAGTAGTATTATAGTGGTAGTATATTAGTAATATAGTAGTAATATAGTGGTAGTATATTAGTAATATAGTGGTAGTATATTAGTAATATAGTAGTATTATAGTGGTAGTATATTAGTAATATAGTAGTAATATAGTGGTAGTATATTCGTAATATAGTAGTATTATAGTGGTAGTACATTAGTAATATAGTAGTCATATAGTGGTAGTATATTAGTAATATAGTAGTAGTATATTAGTAATATAGTGGTAGTATATTAGTAATATAGTAGTATTATAGTGGTAGTATAGTAGTAATATAGTGGTAGTATATCAGTAATATATTAGTAATATAGTAGTATTATAGTGGTAGTATATTAGTAATATAGTAGTAGTATATTAGTAATATAGTGGTAGTATATTAGTAATATAGTGGTAGTATAGTGGTAGTAAATTAATAATATAGTGGTAGTATATTAGTAATATATTAGTAATATAGTGGTAGTATATTAGTAATATAGTAGTATTATAGTGGTAGTATATTAGTAATATAGTAGTCATATAGTGGTAGTATATTAGTAATATAGTAGTATTATAGTGGTAGTATAGTAGTAATATAGTAGTAATACAGTGGTAGTGTATTAGTAATATAGTAGTAATATAGTGGTAGTATATTAGTAATATAGTAGTAATATAGTGGTAGTATATTAGTAATATAGTAGTAATATAGAGGTAGTATATTAGTAATATAGTGGTAGTATATTAGTAATATATTAGTAATATAGTGGTAGTATATTAGTAATATAGTAGTAATATAGTGGTAGTATATTAGTAATATAATAGTAATATAGTGGTAGTATATTAGTAATATAGTAGTAATATAGAGGTAGTATATTAGTAATATAGTGGTAGTATATTAGTAATATAGTAGTATTATAGTGGTAGTATATTAGTAATATAGTAGTATTATAGTGGTAGTATATTAGTAATATAGTAGTAATATAGTGGTAGTATAGTGGTAGTATATTAGTAATATAGTGGTAGTATATCAGTAATATAGTAGTAGTATAGTGGTAGTATATTAGTAATATAGTGGTAGTATATTAGTAATATAGTGGTAGTATATTAGTAATATAGTAGTAGTATAGTGGTAGTATATTAGTAATATAGTAGTATTATAGTGGTAGTATATTAGTAATATAGTAGTAATATAGTGGTAGTATATCAGTAATATAGTAGTATTATAGTGGTAGTATATTAGTAATATAGTGGTAGTATAGTGGTAGTATATTAGTAATATATTAGTAATATAGTGGTAGTATATTAGTAATATAGTAGTAGTATAGAGGTAGTATATTAGTAATATAGTGGTAGTATATTAGTAATATAATGGTAGTATATTAGTAATATAGTGGTAGTATAGTAGTAATATAGTAGTATTATAGTGGTAGTATATTAGTAATATAGTGGTAGTATATTAGTAATATAGTGGTAGTATAGTAGTAGTATAGTAGTATTATAGTGGTAGTATATTAGTAATATAGTGGTAGTATAGTAGTAATATAGTAGTAATATAGTGGTTGTATATCAGTAATATAGTAGTATTATAGTGGTAGTATATTAGTAATATAGTGGTAGTATATTAGTAATATAGTGGTAGTATAGTAGTAATATAGTAGTATTATAGTGGTAGTATATTAGTAATATAGTGGTAGTATATTAGTAATATAGTAGTAGTATAGTGGTAGTATATTAGTAATATAGTAGTAATATCCTGGGGGTGGGCATTACTCTGGAAGCTGGAGTATATTCACTGGATTTGATTCAATCTGATGATCATCCCAACCCTCTCTCTGTCCTCAGGTCCTGCCATTGTCCTCTCCTTCTTCATCGCAGCGCTGGCCTCTGTGATGGCTGGTCTTTGTTATGCTGAGTTTGGGGCCCGCGTCCCGAAGACGGGCTCAGCCTACCTGTACAGCTACGTCACAGTGGGAGAACTCTGGGCCTTCATTACGGGATGGAACCTCATCCTCTCTTACATTATCGGTGAGACAGGCAGCCATTTGTATTATTAAAAGGTAGACTGAGCAAGATGCTGCTGCATGCACGAAGTAAACACATAGCGGATTCATTTCCACAGCAACTAAGAGCGTTGAAGAGAGAGGCTAAACTTGTCCTCTGTTTTCGTCCCGTCCCGTAGCAGCGAGAAGCGCGCCACAGACACCGTATGAAGGAATGTAGAAGAGCAAAGTCTTGCATCGTGCTCATCTCAATATCTGTGGTGCTATGTCTACCTTTTTTTTTAACCAGGTCATTTGAAAATGTTTATCAGCTACAAGCTGGGCGATGAAACTGAAGAATACTCTGAGTGTACAAAACATTAAGAACGTCTTACAAAATACATTCATCAGGGTCATGGACTCTACAGAGGAGTCAAAAGCGTTCCACAGGGATGCTGGCCCATGTTGACCCCAATGTTTCCCACAGTTGTGTCATGTTGGCTGGATGTTCTTTGGGTGATGGACCCATTCTTGATACACACGGGAAACTGTTGAGCGTGAAACACCCAGCAGCGTTGTCGTTCTTGACAAAAACCGGTGCACCTGGCACCTACTACCATACTCCGTTCAAAGGCACTTAAATAGTCTTGCTCATTCACCCTATGAATGGCACACATACACAATCCATGTTTCAATTCTATCAAGACTTTACAATCCTTCTTTAACCTGTCTCCTTTGAGCTACACTGATTGAAGTGGATTTAACAGGTGATATCAATAAGGGATCATAGATTTCACCTGGATTCACCTGGTCAGACTGTGTAATGGGAAGAGCAGGTGTTTCTAATGTTTTGTATACTCAGTGTGAAGACAGAGATTTTTTTGTTAGATCACACACTTGCTTCATATGTGGTGAGAGTTGGGTAGAGAGTTGGGTAGAGTGTTGGGTAGAGAGTTGGGAAGAGAGTTGGGTAGAGAGTTGGGATGAGTGTTGGGTAGAGAGTTGGGTAGAGAGTTGGGATGAGTGTTGGGTAGAGGGTTGGGATGAGAGTTGGGATGAGAGTTGGGTAGAGAGTTGGGTAGAGAGTTGGGATGAGTGTTGGGTAGAGAGTTGGGATGAGAGTTGGGTAGAGAGTTGGGTAGAGAGTTGGGTAGAGAGTTGGGTAGAGAGTTGGGATGAGTGTTGGGATGAGAGT